>NW_005434582.1:168273-214616 GCF_000315625.1 Guillardia theta CCMP2712 | reverse complement strand
TCCCCTCCCCTCCCTCCTTCCCTCTTCTCTTACTTCCACTGTTCCTCGCCTCTGACTGGCTCTTGCTGCTAGTTCGCGAGCTCCAGAGGGAGGAAGACGAAATGTTGGGTCAGATGCACAGCATGGACAAGCAAAAAGAGATGCTGAAGCAAGAGGTGAGGAGAAGGCCTGACAAATCCTCCTCCTCCTCCCTCCTCCCTCCTCCCTTCTTGTTCCCTCCTCCCTCCTTCCTCTCCATTTCTCGCCTCTCCAGTGACTCCCTCATTCTCCTTCCTCCCTGATCTTGTTCACATCACAACGTATCCTCACCCACCCTCGTCGTTCGTCTTAGTCATTTCCGCAGATTTATTCTCTTCACAAGATGGTGAAGAGGTACCAAGCTCTTGATCAGGTACCCAACTTCTCCCCCATCACCCTCCAGTGTCCTTTGCACCTTCCCTTCCTCTTTCCCATCTCCCTCAATCCGTCGCTCCCTCCTCCTCCTCTCCTCCTCTCCTCCTCTCCTGCTCTTCTCCTCTCCTGCTCTCCTGCTCCCCTCCTCCTTCCCCTTTTCTCCTCCACTCCTCCTTTGCTCTGCTCCTCTCCCCTCTCCAGCTTCCTCTTATTCATCCTGTCCTCTCCTCCTCTCCTTCTCTGTGCTTCACGTCCCTCCTTTCGCTGTCTCTGACAGAGGGTCCAGGGCAAGTACGAACCCAAAGATGCTGCTGAGGTCGACGAGGGTCTCAGCCGGGCCATGGAGCGACAGTCGACCCTCCGACAGGTGGGTGTTCGGAAGAGGAAGCGGGAGTTGGAGGGAGAGATGGGGAAAGGGGGGAGGGAGGGAGGGAGGAGGGAGGGAGGGAGGAGGGACTGAAGGGAGGACAGATCATGGCGCAGCTCTCTGCTGCAGACGGCCGGCTCGCCTCCTCTCTCGAGGTCTACTTCAGCGACATGTGAAAGAGGAGGAAGACATAGCGCATGTGAAGGATTGGAAGCAACTCCCATCATGCAGGAAGCAGGAGGTCTACGTTTGACCTCCACCTCCGCTCGTGCATGTACAGTAGCTCGTGTTTGATAAGTTGTCCAGAGAAAGATCTTTACAGAGTGGAAACAACCCTTCCTCCACCACCACCACCACATCCTCCTCCTCCTCCTCGCTTCCTCATGAAAGAATTCAAGAATATCAACAACACTCAGCTGCCTTCATTGCCTTCTTTAGTGGTGAGCCTTCTTGCCGTCGACATTCCACAGCTGCGGCATCATCCACACCACGTTGGTTCCCATGTCACCCTCAGAGTTGCCGGAGTTGTCGGCCCACTTAGCGAGCATGTAGGTGTGTGTCTTGGGGTCCAACAGGGACGGCGACTTCTTGTGCTCCCACAGACTCTGAAGCTGCCGAGCCAAGTCAGCTACAGGTAGGCAATGGCTGTGACAAGGAGGAGGAGGCAGGTGATGCGAGTCGTGATCTGGGGGAAGATGCGGTGATGGTAAACGAGCACACGCAGGGGGAGGACACGAGCCGAGGACAGGAACGGTTGCTGAGATTGAACAGAAACATCAGGGAGAAACATAGGAGCTTGTTACATCACACCGCTCGGAACTGACTGTTGATTTTCAACACATGCAAACGCACAGTGTGCCGGATAGACAACCATCATGAGCACCACAGCTTAACTTTCCAGCATCATATATCACCACCACCACCACCGCCGCCGCCACCATCGTTGATTGTTTTCTCATCGTTCATTGTTCCATAAAGATCATATTCATCTCCACCGTCATCACGGCATTCAATCCAACGATCATCACTGTGAGGACAACCCAACTATGTTGGTACTGGATAACCTTCCCCTCGCACACTCTGCTCTCCTGCTCTCCTGCTCACACGACTCACCATGGCGATTGTTGGCTCTTGTGCGAAGGGTCACCACCCCGCCTCAGATCACCACACCGGCCGGCCGGGTCCGGGGCCCATTTGTTTTTTGGGCCGCGCCGCCGCCGCAGCTCACTGAGTCAGGGCGGCGGCCTGGGCAGGCTGAGCCCGGGCCAGGCTCCGCTGGCACTGAGCGGTGGCGGCACTGAGCTGAGCGGCAGCCCGCTGGGCCGGGCCCGGGCACTGCGGCAGCCGGCACCGCCGGGGCCAAGTTCCCCCGGCTGCGGCGGCGTGTTGGCACTGACTCGGAGCCCGGCGGCCCGGCCCCGGCCCGGCCTGCCAGCCTGGCCGTCACGTCAAAAAATAACTTTTCAACTTGGACGGAGGCTCCGGGATACCGTGGTACCGTGCCGTGCCAATACGTTTGTACCGTAGACTACGGAGAGACGGAACTGACGGACCGTGCAGGTCCGAGGCCGACTAAACCTAACTAAACCAGCGCTAAACCCCCCTAAACGTGACCTCGGAGAGTTTTAACCGCCTCCTTCACTTGCCAGTCGCTCCTTTAAAACCCGACTTTTAAAACAGCCGGTCGCTTTACCCCTACTATCAGTCATCATGCCCACCCACCCACCCCCCTGACCCGGCAGTCACTGAGTGGTCCCAGTCAGATTGATAACTGGCAGGGCCCTACCACCCCACCCGGTGTCGCCGTACTTGTATATCTTCACTGTTACTACACGCCGTGGCATCGCCAGTCTGGCAGGGCTGCACAGCGGCACACAGATAACCAACTATGTCCCCCATGGTGTCCGATCTTCTAAGTGCTCTCCAATCTCTGAGGGCGGAGCCCTTGTGTAGTCGATTTGCCGTAATGCCATCGCAGAGCTTGCAGCCTCACCGGACGAGGCCCTTCCGCGGGACATTGGTCGAAAATAGCGCAGTACCCCACCCACCCCTGCAGCCTCCCCAAATTGTACCCCAGTGATCACTGATGTTGGACCCCTACCCCTGTCTCACCACACCGAAAAGGTACCGGGCGCTCCCTGCTGGTCAAAGAGAACTTTCTGACCCCACCCCCTATTGTGTAGAATGTGGGTCAAGGGGGGGTAGAGGATGGCTCGGAAGGTTACTCGCCCCCTTCAAGTTCAGGGGCAAGGATCGGGGGCATAAAGGGGGCAGGTAGCAATCCGATGACGAGCAAGAGGAAGGGAGCGAAGAGAGACGAGGAGGCACAGTGAGGAAGATACCAGAGGCAGGGAAGGAGTGAAGGAGGCAGGCAGGCAGGCAGGCAGGCAGCAGAGCATCACAAAGGAAATGATCCCGAGAGAGAAAGAAACTGAAAGGAAAGGAGCGAGTGAAGGAGAGCGATGTTAAGAAAGAGACTGGTAGAGAGGAAACGCAAAGATAGCCTTTTATGCGTGATGAATGAATGTTTGCAATATCATCGTTCTGCGCATGGCTGACCAGCCTTTCTCAGGATTGTTGTCAATCTACAAATACTCGTAGCTAATTTAGCTTCATCGACTTTATCTCCTTTCTCCGCCCTCACAACAGCATGTCGGTCAAATTTGTTCCTACACAACCCAGCATGAAGAGCATGAAGAGCATGAAGAGCATGAAGAGTCTCAAGCAACCGAAGCTATGCAGGAGAGACTTCCTCAAGCTGAAGAATATGTTTGATGAGCTCGACACGGACAAGAACGGATCCCTAGACTCGGGCGAGTTTGCTGTCTTCATCCGCAAGATGGGCATCATGGTATCCCATGAGAGCATTGATAAGAATCACGACGGCGTCATCGACTTCAAGGAGATGCTTCAGTTCGTATATCCTGATGCAAGCCCCTCGGCCATTCAGAGCATCTGCCGGGAGCACGAAGCTGACGACAAAGACCAGGACAGTTCGTCCAGCGATAGTCTTCTTCAATCGCAGCTCGACGAGATCAAACAGCTCTTTGAGTTTCACGCGCGCGGCGAGAGGACCATCACGCGGAAGGGACTGATCAAGGTGCGGTCCTCGCAGCTAGCTCCTCCTCAGCGTGCCTCGTGGCGGCTCACGACCTGATGCAGGCGATGGTGTTCCCCGGAGGATACACCGAAGAAGAGGTGAGCAGCGCTGCTGCGCCATGCTCTCTGCTTGTCACGGGGGTTGACGAGGACGGTGCGCAGGTGGTGAAGATCTTGGAGGAGTTCGATGCGGACGGGGACGGGGAGCTGAGCTTGGAGGAGTACACGGAGATGATGAAGATAGCGTACAAGATCTGCAACAAGTGCATGTGCACGAGGTCACTTAGCATTGGTCATTGCCCGGACTGTCAACGGCAGAAAATTGGAACTAACGGACTGTGAGGAACTCAAAGCCTCAGTGAGGCACTGCAGTAGCGCACAGGCTGAGGTCGTGTACACGATGGAGAGTTCAAGGTTCGGAGCCACGGAATTGTATATTAATTGTCTGTTTCATGTTATCATAGTAAGATCTGAATACTGTTATTTTTGCCACTGAGTCATGAATAATGTTACTAGCATCACAAATTGCCGCGTTGCCGGGCCGGGCCGCGCCGGCCGCACACCCGGTGACCGCCGCCGTCGGCGTGTGCCACAGTGCCGGCCGGCGGCGGCACGGGGGGCAGTACGGAGTACGGTACCGTACTACTGAGCGGCTGCCGCGGCCGGGCGCGGCGGCCGCGCGGCGCCGAAGGCCTGGCAGGCTGCCCAGTGCCGCCGGACTCGGTCCCGGATCACGCGGCAGCACTGCGCCGGGCCATGTGATCCGATCATCGCCGTTCGACTTACTAAGTTACAAGTTAGTGTAGTACGAGGCCGCCGGTCGGATCATCGCGGCGGCTCGGCCGGATGGCCGGGCAGACTCGCCCGCGGCGCCGCCGCCCCACCGTGACTGAGAGCCGCCGGGCCAGCCTGGCACTGCAGGCCGGCGCCGGCGCGGCCGGCCGCTGGCAGCGGCCCCCGACGTGGCTCTGATCATCGGATCGGACTCCTACTGGCGATCCGATGATTCAATATCGGCGTGACGGCGAACTTGGTGACTCGTCCCGGTCACTGGCACTCAGTGACTTTCAACTTTGCCAAGTTGAGTGAAAACTTCCGAAGTTCTTCAAGTTGACTCGGGAACTGAACTGAGGAAACTTTACTCAAAGTTGACTAAAGATATGACTTCCGGAAGTCACTGAACCCCTGGCCGCAGTTTTGTGCAAGTCACAATCACGAATTTAACCAAAGTTGAGTAAAACATGGTAGGAAGCACGCTCGATTGATTTACTCAACATTGAGTAAATATAATAATGCCGGGAATAGCGATTTATCTAGTCATCAGAGTGGGGATCAAAGAGGACTCAACTAAAAATACCCCTCCTATCCTCTCCGCAGGACCTGCCATGACGGTGAACCCACCCCTGTTCCACCTCTGTTTCGATATTCGTAACTACCCTCGACAAGCCTCACCTTCTTTTGAAGCCATCACAAGGCTTGTTTTTTGCAGCTACACCCATCACACGTCAGATGGCTTCTCCTGTACCCCTCCTTTGCACTACCCCCTTCATACACACCCGTCCTTTCCACTAGTACCTCTGACAAATATAAAAAGTCACAGCGAACCTTTTTCTTGTCCACTTTCGGCCTGCTAAGACTACCCACCCCTCCGTCCTCACCGCACAGCCCACCCACCGTACCCGACTCAATTGACACATGGAGAGACGCCGGGTAGGAGGGGTGCAGAGAACCAACAATTATTCTTCAACTATGGGGGTAGTACCCCACCCCCTCAATTCAAAGGGCTGGACGGGGATGACTGACTGTCATGACGGTCATCCGGGCCAGTACCACCTACAGCAGGCCGCGCATCAAGGACCACTACCCCACACACCGTCACATCACTACCCCACCCATACCTCATACTACAATCATCCCACCCCACCTGGCACTCTCATCACCCACGGAATCGGAACCGCGTCTGAGCGCAGGCAGTGAGGCCAAAAATTGGATCAACGTGTCGATCCAACTTAACTTACATGTGCGACCCCTGGTACCCCCTACCCCTACCCCTATTTCACCACTGTCACCTGTTGTAGTGTACCCCTGGTGTCACCGTAAGGAAATTCCGAGTACCACCCCAACCCCCCCCAACATACCGGGGGCCCTCTGAAAGTTACATTTTTAAAAGTTCTCTGTCTGAGTACCCCTACCTACCTCAGAGGAAGGATTTCCCGCTACCCTACCCTAGACTTTGAGTAGGAAAGGAGGGTAGAGAGAGGTCACAAGGACCGGGACCGGAAGGGGTACCTGGTACGTTTTCTACCCCACCCACCCCACCCCCATGCTCGGAAATGCCACCCAGGATGTTGACTTTGCGACCACCCCTATCAGCCCCAACTCGAGGAGTTCCGGTCAATCTCTGAGGTACTTCATGGTCTCATTAGGGGGTGGGGGTGATGTACCCCACCCTCAATTTGGGGTCCGTACTCGGGGTATCACTTATTTATCGTCAGTTCACCTCCAAAAGTGAGATAAAACTGCAAGTTGTTGGGGGAGGATGCGGCAAGAGAAGGATGCGGCAAGAGAAGGACGGGAGGGATTCAGCTAGAGCAGACCCTCGGCAATGAGTCTCGGGGTGAATGGTAGAGCATTTAGACGGTTATGCAGTTAGACGGTTATGCCCAGTCAAAGAGGCTTCTCAGTACATTCTTTTTTCCTCTCTCTCTCTATGAGGACATCAACAAAACTTTTTCACAGATCGCTGACCATGCTTTCTCAGGCTTTCTCTCATACTCTCAACTAGTTAGCTTCATCGTTATCACTTCGTTCCTCCGTCCTCTCAGATAGCATGTCGGCCAAATCTCCTTCAACATCCACCACAAGCAAGAGGAAGCACCTGAAACTGAACAGGAAGGATTTTCTCAAGGTAAAGCAATTGTTTGATGAGCTCGACACGGACAAGAACGGATCCCTAGACTCGAGCGAGTTTGCCGTCTTCGTCCGCATGATGGGCATAATGGTAGCGCACGACAACATGGACAGAAACAACGATGGAAGAATAGACTTCAAGGAGATGCTTCAGTTCGTGTATCCTGGCGCAAGCCCCTCTGCCATTCAGAGCTTCCTAAGGGAGCAAGCGGGTGAAAGCAAGGACTCACGTAGCACACCCAGCGTCGTTCTGCTCAAGTCGCAGCTCGACGAGATCAAGCAGCTATTCGAGTTGCATTCGCGGGGGGGCAGGACGATATCACGGGAAGCTCTGATCGAGGTGCAGTCCTCTCCCAGGAGCAATCGCTCCTCCTCCATGTTTCTCGTGGCGGCTCACGACCTGATGCAGGCGATGGTGTTCCCCGGAGGATACACCGAAGAAGAGGTGAGCAGCGCTGCTGCGCCATGCTCTCTCCTTGTCACGGGGGTTGACGAGGACGGTGCGCAGGTGGTGAAGATCTTGGAGGAGTTCGATGCGGACGGGGACGGGGAGCTGAGCTTGGAGGAGTACACGGAGATGATGAAGATAGCGTACAAGATCTGCAACAAGTGCATGTGCACGCGGGCCGAGAGCTCGGGTACCTGCAAAGAATGTCGGAGTTTTGGGACGCAAGGTACAAGTGGGTAGGGGAAACTGGATGGAGCGGCTGTGCCGCACAGGGAGAGATTTGTAGATAGTTGTTGTGTCATGTTATTTTTGTTGTTAGTAGACAATGTTGTCACCACCATCCCAGCCACGAGCTGATATAGACTGAGTCCCTATGCTGTCACATCGTTTCAGTGCAAAACGCTCCACTCGCCCCTATCCTCTCGTCCGCGATCCTGCCTCCGGTATCCACCATGACTAGAGCTCTCGCTGCGTCCAATCTCCGTCAGATGCAGTGCGGACAACATTTGGTATCGCGTGTACCGTTTGCGGGATCTCCCATCGTCATAAGTCGAACGACGATCTTCTTTTCGCTCGTCGCGCTGAACAGGAAACGTCACTCCTTGTCTTGTGATCGCAACACCTCTAGCACCATATCCCTCGTTGACTCCCTTGGCCGATCTCTTGCAATGTCTCTAGCCGTATCCCTCGGGATATCTCTAGACGTATCCCTCAGGATATCTCTAGACGTATCCCTCGGGATATCTCTCTGACTGTCTCTGGTTGACTCCCTAGGGAACTCCCTCGGCATCTCTCTGTAGGAATCCCTCCTGGAGCCATCCCTTTGTATGTCTCTAGATGTATCCTTGGGGATATCTCTCGAGATCTCTCGAGAAGAGGCCCTCGAGTCCCTCGGCAAATCTTTGGACGACTCCCTCGGGGAGGAGTACAACCGTGTGACGCTCTGGGCCTGAAGGATCTGGTCAGCGCGGCAGGCGCACACGTTCTCTCCCAACCTCGTCCCGAGAGGAGGAGACGTCTCGTCCATGGGAGATGCTGCTGTGCTCGTAATAGCGCTCGAGCATCCGATGGAGTTGCTTCCTGCTCGCAGGGTTAGTCGTTCTCTGACAATCCGCTTTTTCTTCCTCCTCCATCCGCACCTCTCCTCGTTGGCAGAGCGCAGATCCGCAATCAGTGACTCCCCTTCGACATAATTTTAGGAGATGTAAGATAGGACCATACCAATCTTGCACACTTTCATCAGAGCGTTTGTCAACTTCTCTTTGAAGTTGTTGAGTCATCTATGGAGGCAAAAGTCATGGAAGAGAGATGAGGAGATAGGAAAAAACCGTCTCTAAGTCCGACTTCTGGTTAGCTACATCTGTCGATTCCTGGGTGATCCAATCATTTGTGATTGAGACTTCCCTGATGTAAACCTTTCTCGCTTTCTTGATTTCTTCTTTCATCTGACAGTACCTCAGAAACAGAGGAACAGCGAAAGAACCGTCTCGACGAACCTGAGAGATCTCCTTTAGCAAGGTGGCTTTCGTCTCGGCATGCATTTCGCTCTTCTTGAGTCCTGCTAACTACATGCAGCCCTCACATCACATGGATTGCGAACACTTTGAAAGACAGACGACAGTGCGCTGTTTTCATTCTCTACCTTGGCTTCCACAGCAACCCTCTGTTGCTTCAAGTCATCCAACTGCCAAAACAGCGACAATGTGAGCGAAGTGAGAGACGCGAGAGATACCGGACCTGCTGTCTAAGATCTCTGATCTTCATCCTCGCCTGCGTCAGCGGACTATCTGCCTTGGGTTCTTCCACTGGGTTGGCCTGAGGCTGCAACGCCGAGTCAGCGCTCCCTCCTGAAGCCGTCAAGACCGAGAGAGACCGTGGGAGGAGGAGCCTCGTTCGCCTGCAGCTCCTCATTCCTCCTCTTCCGAGAGAACAGCTGCTTCGTTTGCTGCAGCACCGCCCCGTCATGCCCTTAACTAGCATCCAGGGGAGGAGACGTGTTCAGATCACCTGGCTCTGGTCAGCAGCTGGCTGCGCCTGCTGGAGGAAGAGGGTCACCATGGCATCGTAGAGAAGCACAGGCTACCGGTGGCTGATTGGAGCGATTGGACAGCATGGATCTCAGATCCTTGACGTGAGGGGTAGACGATAGGGTTGCCCGCAGGTCCGTAGGCCTTGCTGACCTAGCCTAAGAATGCAGAGGAGTGATGAAAGGTCAATCAGCATGCAGCAAGTCAACTCCACCTTCTCCATCCTGTTGATGCCTGTGATCGTGACTTCGTAACCTCCTCCTTTTCCCATGCCGAACCTGCAACCCACGCATGATTGTGTGAATGAGATAGTGATTGCTCATGATCTCCAGCGCATCAATTGCTTTCCATGGCCAAACCCTCTCATAGTTGTGCATGCTGGTTTGAAGGACGGAGCATTCGCTTGCAAACTGTCCTGGGCCTTCCTTTACGATAGGAGCGCATCTAGTTGACTAGCTGAGGAAACGCAGGGAAATGCAGGGAAACGCAGGGAAGAGGAGGGTGAGAAGAAGTAGAGGAGGCGGGTCATGGGAGAAGAAATCGATCTCTACATTCTGATCATAATCTGACTGCTCTTTCATCCTCCTACTCCTCCTCCCTCCTCCAATCTCTTCCTCCCTCCTTCCCGCCATTCCTCTCTCAGGGCCCTCATCCCCACCCTGAATCGTGTATTGTCACCAGTATCTGCCCGGCCAGTATTGCCCGGCCCGGCGGCCAGTACCGTACGGTATTGTCACACTGCCAGGCTGTTGTCACGGCAGTGTCACAGGCCGCCGTCGCCGGGCTCAGTGGACCCGGCAGCCCGGACCGAGTCTCCGAGGCTGACTCGGCGGCGAGCGTACCGGGCCCCGGGGAGCCCCGGCGGACGGTGCCCGGCTCGGGCCCACTTGGCAAGGAACCGCCGGTTTGAACTTCGGAACTGAATCCGAACTCGCCCGGAGCCTTCACTGTCACAGAGCGAGGGTCTCGGACTGACCGGAGCGCCGCGGCCGCGGGCCGCGACTGGGCCCGCGGCGGCGGGCGGCGGCGGGGCTGCCCTGGGAAGCTCCCAGTGTTCACAGCCAAGTCTATCGTGGCAGTTGAACGATTTAATACTGTGTGAAGCCGCCGAGTTGTACTATGATGAGTCGCTGCCAGCCTTGACTCAGTCCGACTTGGAGCGTTAGGAGTCAGACGATCACTCGCAGGTGCTGATCGACTGCAGCTCGGCGGCGGGCGAGCAGGGGAGAGCTGGGAAGATGTCATGATCACTAGCCTCAACAGAAACCCGGTCGTGATGATCTTCCTCAGGTATCGATGACGAGCTCCAGTCCAGCTGTGAAGCTTCAAGGAAGCAAGCTCAGCTCAGGTCGAGTTCAGCGGCTTCTTCAGGTCTACCTGTCAGGATCTCACGAGGCCCCGTCCGCCTCTTGGCCACTATCGCGCTTCCCCTCTGCAGATTCTCTGGTGTCCTTGAAGCCTGTCGCTCACAGTCTACGTCAGCACCAGCTGATGTCACTGCTGTCAAAGTCACCGGGACTTTGAGGTTTGACTCGCTCCTCGGTGACTCCACTAGCGCTGCTCCGCTCCTCGCCCTCAGCCTCTCGTTCCCGTCCTTGCTCGTGCCTGGTTTGCGTTTAGCCGGGGGCTGAGCAGGATGATGCCCCGTCTTCTCAGGAGGCTGCATGATCCTGGGCAGCATTAGACGTCGAGGGCGAGCTAGTCAGGCGGCTTCTACCGTCCTGCCCGTCTCAACTTCTGCATCCCCGCATGGTCGATATGCCTCCCATCCTCCAACATCCTGCGGGCTCAGGGTGACTCGAGCGGCTCTCGATGGAGGTGGGGGATAGGGACCTCAGGAGCGACTCCCTGCTGTCAGACAGCGACCTAAGCTGCTGTACCTCCCGCAGCGCTTGCTCGAGCTCGACCGAGTTGTCTTCTTGCACTCTCTGTAGCAAACAAGTCGGGATGCCTTAGTTGGTGGCTGTGCGCCTTGCCGGGCAAATGGCAACTCACTCACATGGCTAGAAATCATTTCTTGTCTTTCACATTCCAAGTTCTGGATCTTCTCCACCAGCTGCAGGCGAGTCAGCGTGCTTCATGGCAGCATTCAAACCATTCCTGCTTCTTCTCTTTTCCAAACATGTCGTAAGCTTTGTCCAACGCTACTGTCACCGCCTTCCGTCCTCTAGTCACATTGGGAGTAGGCAAGCAGCAAAGAACCGTCTGCATCTCGTTTTCTAGTTCTTCCAACGCCTCGTTCAAATCGTTGACCTCTGCCTGCTAGGAGCTCAGAGCACGGGCCTTGCCTTTTCTTCACCTCGTCACCTTATACAGCAACATCTCCTGCGCCTCTTGCTTGGCTTTGTACAACTCCGTTCTGACCTTCTCCAGCTGACGTCATGAAAGAGTGAACGACTGGACACACTTCAGTAACTCGGGCAAGCCACCTGATCCTCGAGGAATTTGATCCTCTGGAACAAGATCTCCTGAGCCTGCAAGGGGACGATGACAAACTCAAACAGGAAGACGAGGGAGCAGAGCAACCTCGTTGTGGCTCTGAGAAAAGAGAGTGAGACAGACAACAACGACAACAAACCTCTTCCTACAGACCTGCTGCATCTCGTGCATCATCGTCAGGCCGTTCTCGTAGAGCTGAGATTTCATGGATCTGCAAGCAGCAGGTAGATGATGAGCAATTGGGTGAGGCTCAGAGGAAGCATCTAACAGTTCGCGCTGAAGATCCGACTTCTCTCTGTCGAAGGTGCTTGTCATATCGCGGATTTCTGACTCCAGCGATGATATTCTTGTCTCCTTGCTGGTTACATGCGCTCTCATCAGCTCCATCTCGCAGTCGCAGCAAACTTACATGTCGATCTCCTCCTGCAGCTCCTTTGATCGTTGAAGCTCACTCTTGAGTGCGTTCACCAGCTCCTTCGCAGTCTCACTCTCATGCTTTTCCGAATCCATGTCGGCAGCTGCGCACACAGATCAGCCTTTGTACTGCAGGAATCTACTCGTTGTTGAGTTGTTGAGAACGATGAGCAAGATTTCAGCAAACTTCATTCCTTCTCATTCAACAACTGACATGCTTCACGCTACCAACAGGCCACCGAAGTCGAAACAGACACGCGTGCATAATCACACGTATCACAACAGCTCTAAACTCTCTTTCGCTAAACTCCCTTTCTGCCATTCTACCCGTCCAACTCCAGGATGCTGCTGGATCAGTGACAGGCATCTCCTGCTATTGACAATTATCCCAATCCTGTCACTTCCGTTGCTCAATGCTGCTCTCACTTTGTTCAGTGCTGCTTTCCTCCTCTAACTGCATCTGCTGCTCTCATCTCAGTCCTCTCACGGCATCTGCGCGGCTTGCACCTCAGTCTCAGTCGTCGTCTGTTGCCCCCCAGACAGCAGGGCTCCTTACTGAACTATGTCACTGAACTATTTCCTGATTCTTTCGTGATCCTGTCAGCCTGCCGGCGTCACAGTGCGTCTCCTGCCTCGGATCAGGACTTGAGGGTTGTTCAATCTTGATCACTGTTCTGTAAGAGAAGTCACTGTCACGATCATCTTCATCGTAGCTCATCCCATTTTCACGCCATTGCATGATTCCCAACTGATCGCTGATTTCGCATGCCTGGGGTCTCATATAAAACAGGCCCTAGCTACCGTTCATATCTTTGAGAAAAGATATTGAAGGCTGCCCTTTTCTTTGTCTATTAGGCCTCGGTCAGTTACTTCTGTCTTCTCCTTTCTGCTAAGTAGTAATCCTGAGGTTGGCCTGCTCTTTGACATGCGCCGCACGGTACGAAATACTCTCAGAGTAGCCTCGCCGTCGGACCCGGTCGGACCGGGTCGGAGGCCCGGACCCTCACTGCCGACTTAACTTTGAGCTCAGCCACGGTGACTCAGGTGAGGCCCTGAGTCTACTTTACTCAAAGTTAAGTTAAAAATTCAAGTACTCACAGAGTACCGTACGGTACGGCCGGGCGAGTTCACTTGAACTGAATCCCGGCCGCTACCCGGTTCAGTGCCACGGTGATTGAGGCCCGGCCCGGTCGGCCACCGGGACAATGATCGGATGGGGAACTGAGAATCATAGTAGCCTGGGAGTTAAACGCCTAGCCGGGCCCCGGCCCCGGGCCGGGTGGGGGGGCCCGGGGGTACTACGGTAGGGCCGGGGCCGGGGGGCTCCGTGTACGGTAGACTCGATGACTATGTAAGTGAGGAGTCCGATCGTTTGACTATGGCGGGGGGCCCACGACACTGAAATTGGCGGGGCTGGTGCTGGCGCTCATGGCGGCGGTGATGGTGAAAGAGAGCAGATGCGATGCCGCTTAGTATAGTGACATGCGGCTCCCAGTGTAATGTCCGATCACCGTCATCACGGGCGTCGTTGAGCTGCAGGGGTACTGCACTGCCCTTGACCTTGGCGGCGCAGTGCGGCAGGTCAAAGAAATCCCTGCAGGATTGTTCTCCGGCTTGGCTGCCTTGACAGGCCGGTCAACCTGTTATTCATATTGTTCTCAAAAGCTCCGATCGGAGTGCTTTCGGTAACAGCAGCATGCTTGGATTCAAGTTCAAGCTGACTGAGTTGGATCTCTCACACAACAATCCCACAAGTGAGCCCAGGATGGGCCAGCTGAACTCTCTAGTTTCCCTCAACATACAACGAACTGATGATGGTATCAGAAGGTGACTTCGCAGGTTTGCAGTCATTGAAGAACCTCGACATCTCGGGCAATTACATCGAGTCCATCCCTCCTCATGTGTTTGACTAAGTCGTTGGTCTCGTCTACTTCAACCTTTCCTTCAACCGCATTGCTTCTCTGGACGAGAGCTCTTTTCCCAACTTCATGAATCTGACGGTCTTGGATTTGTCCAATAATGCGCTCACAACAATTTACAATGGAGCCTCCAATGTCTCAGCCTCTACCATCAACATCACAAACAACAACATCTCCTGTATCAGTTACGATGCATTTTCCATTGTCAGTGCAGGCAATCTACCTCGCAGGCATTCCTCTCATATTTCTAGACGCATCGTGGATGGGCAAGGTGCAGGACAGTATGCTGTCCGCTTATCCAACATCTCGAACTTGCGCACCAGGAGAAATCTTACCTTGCAGTGAGCCTGCAATGCTGGGTTGTATCCTGCGTTCGATGGTGTTCTGTGCAGATGTCAACCTTGTCCTCCAGGAATGTACAAGGACATGCATGGAGAGTACAACTGTACCATGTGCGCCACGACTCCATGTGAGATCGGACAGTGCAGGCCACAATGCAACTCCACGGCTGATAGCGTCTGTGCCAACTGCACGAACAAGCTGGAAGGACCCACAGTCTACGTCTCGTCGGGATATCCTTATGATCAGAACGACTGTGCCTGGGACGGCAATGCCGGACTCATGTTGTCCATGGACAGCGCACGCGCCATCTCTTGGGTGTAAAGTTTCATTTCCATGAGCCTCCCTGTAACGATCTGTTTCCTTGTAAGATCTGTTTTCATTCCTGTCCTTGTCGTTGTTTTGCGCGGCATGCTCTGTCCCTCCCCACAGAGTGCCAATCTGCACGAAACGCTATCGCTGCAGGTTAGGTCAGATAAATTCGCTCTTCTTGGTTCCTCTATCGTCTCGTCTCATGACATCCGGGATGCTATTGTTTATTTTCATGATTGACTAGTTTGCATGTTATAGAAAGGCGAAGATGGAAATTCGAACAGGGTGGACTGAGTCTTGGAGGACTTCTTTGGTTTGTCGCTGATGATTGGCTGTGCCATGTCAAAGTGCACCAGGATTTCTCCTTGGAATCCCACAAGATCCTTGTGCTGAGTAGGATCAGAAAGCACTGCCTGACACAGCTCTTCCATGTTTGCAAGCTCTTCTTTCGTGAACCTGATGTAGAGCGAGAGACATTCCACCTCAACTTCCATGTGGTTTGCATGATCAGGGCAGAAACGGATCCCGTCTCCACCCGGAACGTAGAGGTACATGAGGTACATGGAGTGCTTGCAGTAGCAGCACATGACACGCTTGTCCACCCTATCGCTCTGCTCGGGGGAACCTCGCGAACTTCGGGTGATTCTCTGTATCTTGACTCCCCTCTCTTCGGCTACTTTGATCACGGCTTGCTGCCACCGGATGAGAGTGACGAGAGCTTGAGCACTGTACACGCTGACGTTGAAGAAGCTCGAATCGTTGAAGAGGAACTTCTCCAGGTTGAGGACCGACTCCCGTCCGATCCCTCGATGGCTTTCCAGGGAGCTAAATCCGTAAGGGATCCACTCGGGCAGAGCAAAGTTTACAGCTTCGCCTGCACACGGGCCGTGTGAGCACGCTTCAAGTTTGCACACCGCTCTAGCACAGATCTCTGCTTACCGACATTGAAGCCATGGCTGAAACCTGAGTGATAAGATCTTGGCATGGTTATGACGAACTCACCGGGCCTTTGCACTAACTCGTAGACAGGTATGCCAGCGTCTAACAGGAGGTTCGGAGAGATCATAGACAGCTTCTGGTATAACCGACAAGACAGGTCATCCTTTTGTTCGAATAGGCTCTTGGCCAGCTTCTCCAACTTCTGAGCTTCGTGGCCTGGGACCCCATACCAGGTCTTGGCCGATCCCTTGTGCATGTAGTTGAGAGAGTAGAGGGCGTTGTCTTCAATGTGCCAACCGAACATGGAGAAAGCATGCCCCACATAGAGCATCGGAAGGTTTACTCCGCAGATGTCAGGATCACCCGAGCTTCGTATCATTCCCAGCAAGGAATCGTTTGAGAACTTCTCAAGGTTCCACTTTCCCGCATCCTCGCTACACGCAGTCCCTGTCAAATCTGATCCGTACAAGAAGGCACAAGAGTTGGTCCTGCAGACATGTTCCCAGAATATCCTGTTGGCATCCTTGGATTCATCAGCGAAGACATTTCTTCTTCCTGACGCCTCCTCCTCGAACTTGTCCAACGTGAAATGTTTGCTCATGTGCTCAACCTTGAACTCGAAAGCCACACCCCAACTGTCATTCAGCTGCCGAGCGAAATTATCGATCTTTACAAACGGTCCGATCAGTGATATGCTTGTGACTTACAGGTAAGACGGTCTTCTTTTGAACGGTCTGGCGTCGAACGCAGAAGAGACGGTCTGAGTTCTCAAACACACCAAAGCAGGGAGCAAACATCGGCTTCCATGTGCATGGAGGAATGATCTTCACGACTCCGTACCTGCAACAAAGGTCAGGGGCCGGTTAGACAAACCTCATGCGGGTCGCCGAACATTGGGAGGATCGGTTTTTTCGTTAGGAAAATAGACATCTAGTATCTAACGTCCACAAAGAGCAGAACCATCCACTCACGGCATTCAACCACATCAAGAAACAAAGCAAACAGCAAGCAAACAAACCAACATCCATTTCAGGGGGTGTACTTGGATGCCTCGGATTGAATCTTAGAGATGTAAGACAGCGGGTCCTTGAATTCATCTTCTGTAGGATGGAATTCCTTTGCTCGAGGAAGGGAGAATCGAACCCGTTGCTTCTCATCACCCGCACATATCTCAGGTGACTTGCACTTCTTCTTGCGGAGCTTGTCATCGTTTTCTTGTTCAAACCTGCGGATGCGCTCCAGATCCTTTGAAGGAGAATCAGGAGACAAGCCATACAATGTCTTACTAAAACCTTTCGAAGTTCGCGATCCATCTCTTATGACTTTCCAACACGCCCTGACACCTGCATTGTGTATATGACTGTCAAGTGCAATTGTGAAACCTGATCATCAACCAGGCTATTCGAAATAGCATCAGCGATCCCATTCTCAATAATCGACAAAGCATGCTTGAGCGCTACATTGGATCTACTATTCTTGGGGATGCTTTGCATGGCAAAAAATGGTTCTTTGCAGGATCCCAAGTCCAGTAGCACCTTCTTCAAATGAAATAGCACGAAAACAGGAGCCGGAACTTGCTTCACACGATGCAATTTCACGAAGCCTTTGCAGTCTCTATCACATCTAGCATCCTCTCTGCCTCCTCTGCCTCTCTCCTCTCCCTGTCGTCTGCTTCCATTCCCCGCCCTCCTCCCCCCCTTCCATCCCCCTTGCATTCCTACCAAAAGTTTGCACTGCTCCATGCTTTCTACCCCTACCCCGATTTGTTTACCCCACCTCCACCCTCCAAACCATGTACCCCAAAGATTTTATATAACCCCTACCTTTTCGTTGATCACCCTTCATTGAAATTTAGTACCCCTTAAATTTAGCTATTTATATACCCCATTTCACCTCCATTGTGGTGGCTATTTCCATGTACACCCCTCCATAATATGTCACTACCCTAGTATCTCGACATAGACCCCCTAAAAGTTCCCCACACACTTTACAATTTGGTGGGGATGATGAAGCTATGACCAGCCTACCCTACCCTCTGGATGGACCCCCCCCCGGTTTGTACCCTGGTAATCCTGCCCCCCTACAACAATCCTAGGACTTCAGGACTAGGAAGCTACTATAGGACAATATCAAAGGGGTAGCACTGTATATTTTAAGGGGTCAAAAGTGAAAAAAGAGGGTGGGTACTACAAACTAAGATAGGGTGGGTGGGGTTACACCGGTCGCTGTTGACAGAATACGATTGAGATGGTGACCGGTAGGACCCTCTCAAGGGGTGGGTTGGGTCATGTATTAATGGGGGTGGTACTAACCTACCAGAGGCAGGGGGGGGTACCTGAAACCGATAACGCCGGGCCCCGGCACGGGCCCGGAGGTTCAAAGGTCATCGGGGACTGAGGCTGAAAACTGACCTGAGGCAAGCCTGGAAATTGGAGGGTATAGAACCCCTCCATACTCGCTGGAAAGGACCCCACCTGGAACATATAAGGTGGATACCCCACCCCACCCCCTCGACACGTGCTCCCTCCCCAATCTTTCTTTCGTTCCAGCTTGTACGTTTGAGCCATCAGGGTAGGGTACTTGTACAACCCCTAATTTGAATGGTAATTTGTGGGGTCTGTGGGGGTAGAGGGTACTAAAGATGTACATTGAATGTGGGGTACTCGCCCGCAGGGTGATTTATGGTCAATAAAAAAACTTTGTCCCTATCATGGCGATGAAGAGATCGGGGTTGATGGGAGGGAGAGGAGAGGGAGGGGAGGGAGAGGAAGGGGAAGAGACAGATACACGGTGGGAAGGATCTACATGAGGAGTTCTAGGGGATCAGAGAAGCGAACGACACGAAACAGGAAGACTTTTTGGGTGCAGGTAGGTAGAAAAGGTACGAGGGAGGATGAAAAAGAGTAGAGTAGCATTGAGAATAGAAACAGGATTGCCGAGGTTAAGTTCAAAAGAAAGAAAATTCCCTCTTATACTGCAAGGATATGGTGGCGGCGGGAGAGCGGGGGTCAGAGACGGAGCAACGATACCATGACGGAGGAAACAGCGTCGGCTGACTTTTCTTGCTGTTTGTTCAGGTTCGTTTTGGAAACGCTATCACACACAAGAAGCTCTCGGTGCTGCAATGACGAGGCAAAGTCACGGGATTCGGCCGTTTGCGGGCATATTACATGACCTTCGTTCTCGTGCGCCTTTCTACCTCTCGGATTGGGTAGACGGGCTCAAGGAAAACATAACGATCCTCGCTCCTTCCACGTACATCTTCTTTGCCAGCATCATCCCCGCCCTCACCTTCGGTGAGCAATTGGACGATTATACAGAGGGGGCCCTCAACGGCGTTCATGTGATCCTGGCAACGGCTGTCTGCGGGGCGATCCAGTCGATCCTGGGCGGCCAGCCGTTGCTCATCGTGGGAGTGGCGGAGCCGATTGTACTCGTCTATGGCTACATGTACAAGATCGCAAAGACTGCAAATATCCCCTTCGTACCATGGGCATCAGCGACTCTGTTCTGGGTCGCGATCATGCTGGCAGGGTTGGCCGCGATCAACTCTTGCTCCTACATCAACCATTTTTCACGCTTCTCGGGAGAACTGTTCGGTCTACTCATTGCCACTCTGTTCTTCCAAGAAGCGATCAAAGGGCTCTACTCCGAATTTCACCCGCTGGGTTCCGTTGTCCACAGCAGCAGCAGCATGCAGACAGAGTCGCGGATCTGGTTAATGTTCAATGGCTCCTTCTCCATCGTCCTCGCTGGAGGCCTGCTCTTCACTTCGCTTGCCAGCATCTCGATGCGGCATACTGTCTACTTCCGACGAGTGCTCCGGCATTTTATCTCGGACTATGGCACCGCTCTGGCCGTGCTGCTCTGGACTCTCGTCTCCTACATCCCTAAGGGAGTCCCGGACGGGATCCCCCGACGCCTCCTGATCCCCAACGCGCTCGACGGATCTCCCAACTACACTGTGCTGAGTCGCATGCAAGAGCTGGAAGGATGGTAAACCCTCTGACTGTCTAGCAGCGTTGACGTTGTACTCACATGGAGCTCAGGCACTGGGCGGCGGCTCTGATCCCGGCGGTCATCATCGCGGTCCTCTTCTTCTTCGATCACAACGTCAGCAGCCAGCTGGCTCAGAATGTCATGGACCTCAAGAAGCCTCCTGCGTACCACTGGGACTTCTTGCTACTGGCCATCATGACTCTGATCTGCGGTCTCCTCGGCATCCCCCCGGTCAACGGGGTCATCCCCCAAGCCCCCATGCACGCGCGGGCCAACCGGAAGTGGTTCAAGGAGAAGCACGTGGAGAAAGGGACGGCGGGGCAACCGGGCGAGGAGAAGATTCACTTGAGGGCGGAGATAGTGGAGAACAGGGTGTCAAACCTGATCCAGTCTATCCTCTGCGGGATCTGCCTCCCACTGACCTTCATTATCCAAAAGATACCCCGCTCTGTCCTCTGGGGGTTCTTTGCCTTCATGGCCATCGAGGGGCTGCCGGGCAACCAGTTTTTCGAGAGGCTCCTCCTCTTCCTGACTGACAGGAAGCAAGTCTTCCGCCTGCGCTCGGGGCATCACCCTTCCTTCCTGGACAAGGTGCCGATGAAGACGATCCAGAAGTTCACCTTGATGCAGCTGGTGTTCCTCCTCATCTGCTACGGGATCACGTGGGCTGGCATCGCCGGCATCTCGTTCCCTCTCTTCATCATGATCATCGTCCCTGCCCGCCAGAAGCTGTTCCCGAAGTTCTTCCGCGACGAGGACCTGCAGCATCTGGACCCTCTGGACCTTGACGCGAAGGTGGCAGACATCGAGACTACTGCGCAGGAGGAGAAGGAGCTTGAGGTGGCGGAGAAGAAGGAAGGCAAGAGCTACGAGCTGCTCCAGGGCCAGTCCCACCACAACCTTCCCGATGACAAGCCATTGGGGGGGCTCAACGGGCGCGACCTTCCAGGTTTCCCTCCTTCCTCATCATCATTGTCGCAACTTTCTCAGACTCTTGTTTGCAGACCTGGAGGACCGGTCTTACAGCCCCTCAGTCGAAGATGCTCCCGTCGACATGGACGCTATCAGTGTCCGCAGTGGGTTATCGCTGGACGATCCTCCTGCTGAAGCCAAGGTCTGCTGGACGTGTTGCTGCCCTCAGCTGATGCTTCCCACCAGGGTATACGGAGGGACGAGGCGGCTGGCCATGACGCTGCTTGAAAGAACCTCGCTCTTGCCCTTTCACCTTCACTTGTCCTTGTCATTGTTTCCTCTCTCCTCCTCCTCCACCACCACCACCTCCTCTTCCTGCTTATTCATTGGTGCGCATCCCTCGCTCGCCCGCTCGGAACCCCCTATGCACACAACATCCATAGTAGATGGTGATAACATGGATTTGTATTCTAATAATGTTTCCAAGTTTCAGGATGCAAGTTTGTGATATAAATCTCCGATGCATCTTCAAGTCATGAGAGTATCATCCCACAACTCGTACTGAAGGGAGGAGCTGAAGACGGTCCATCCTACAATTCTTCTATCCCATAAACCACAGTCCTGTCAAACGCCAACAAACAAGTCCAACTAACTGATGCCGATAGGTTCCCCCTCGTTACAACCCACCCGTCCCTATGATCTGATCTCATACCTCTGCAAGAGCACAACCGCAAGTTCATTGCTCATCAACGTCTGCTCGCTGTTGAGGAAGACCTGTATGAAACTGCAAACCGATCGATCAGATCAAACGAACGCAGACGCAATCATGTATGTCAACTTACCATGTAGTCCAGCGCTGGCAGAGCCTTCGCCGCCTCCTCATCCAGTTTTCCAATGGCTCTCTGTGCGTTTCTCACGCTCCTAGCTCTCTTTGATGCTACCAACAACTTGTAGTAGTGATCCATGTACGGATCGTACGTAGGGTTGTTATACCTCCTGACGATACCCGACAACAAGTCCTCCTCCGACTCCCTCTCGGAGGGCCGCCTGTCATGCCTGTACCCGAAGCCGCTTCCTTCCTTCACAGGTGCCACTCCACGACGATACGGCCACCATTCTCCATCTGCATACTCGGCGCTGTGATCATTGCTGAAGTCCATTCTCTGCGTGCGCCGGCCCATGACCCATCGCGCTGGGTTCACGATGGTACGAACTCCTGCCCCTTTCCCACTCCATACGTAGGAGGAGGTAGGGTCGAAGAAGGATCCTTCAGGGACTGCTCTGCCATCCTTCACATCCTTTCTCCTCCATTCACTCACCACCTCGGGAGGTATCGTACCATGCACACCCCACGTCTCCTCCCCAACAACTCCTTCCGCGTGATCTCCGCTGGCAGCTTCATCCTCATGGTCGTTGCTGGAGCCCTCTACTCTCACCACCAGCATCGCCAGCATCGCCAGCATCATAACCCGCAATGCTGCTGCCTTCGCCATTTTTTCCAAGAGCCGCCGGACTCCGGTTATCCAACTTCCCGGTACACTGTGAAACCCTCTTCCCCACTAAGATCCACTGACCCACCGCATGTTGGACCACTACCCCCCTTCTTCCCACTCAACTTCGTAAGTCAGGGGGTTACCAGATCCCTAGGTCCAAGAGTACCCCACCCTCTCGATTCACCCCTCTGATGGCTGTAACCCCTTGTTTTCTAGTGTAGAGTACCCCTACTTTGATGGATATCTGACTACCAGCTACAGGTAAGTACCGTGCACACTCTAGGACCCCACCCCTCATCCTTAACCCCCATTTTCCTTTTCCTGAAGGGGTACTCCCACGGCTTGTATGATCATGCGGGACAAAGAGGTACCCTACCGAAGCAGTGAAAAACAGGGGGTAGGGGTACATCTGGTACTCCTGAGGGGTTTATAGGTTGGACTTGGGGGAAAGAGGGGGTGTGTGGGGTAGGGAGGGATGTAGTTGAAGGGGTAGGGTAGTAGAATATGATATTGAAATGGGGGTACTTGAAGGATTTAGCAGGGGTCCGTAGTCACGGATCTTGTTGTGGTGGTGTACACCTATTCACGAGAATTGGTGGGTGGGGTGGTTGAGTAGGACTAGAGGGGTAGGGTCTTGGAAGGATCTCTGTGGAGATCGGGGGACACTTAAAGAGAGAGCGGGCAATGCGCGCAGAAGAAGAAGGGGAGGAGGGAAAGAGAGAGGAGGAGGAGAAGGTAGAAGACAGGGGATGTGACATAGGGTCAAGTACAGGATAGGAGAGAATGTTGGTCAAGCACAAGCTGAGGGAAGCAGAGGAGAGGATTGTGTTGAGATTGTTGAGATGATTTTCAAGGACAGGGAATGGTGGTGGGATCAGGGAAGGGGCGGATGATGCAGTGCCGAAGATCGAAAGCGTCTACCGATCTTCTTATCTCTTGTAGTGCTGAGCATGGTTTAGTGGGTGCGAAGCACCAGAGCATTGTGATGTAGCCCTTGAGGCACTTAGCATGCCAACACCGTTAGCGCAAACATCGCGATGCGATACATGCCGACATGCTGGCTTCCGTTATGCTGTTGTAAGCAGGAAGCGCTCCCCTCATCCTCAATGTTCTGTATTCTTCAAATCTCATCTTGTTGAGCAAGCGCTTGTCCTCTGATCTCCGGTCGTACTGACCCTGCCCCCCTGCCAGCAGACCGTCGGATCTTGTGGCCGAAGATGCAAGGAGCAGACGGCAGCAGGGTGGCGATCATCGGGTCAGGGATCTCAGGGCTGGCGGCAGCATGGTTGATGCAGAAGTCAGGGTGGAAGGTGACCTTGTATGAGGCGGAGGACTACTTCGGAGGGCACACGCTCACAGACGAGACGATCCCGGGAGTTCCTGTGGACCTTGGCTTCCAGGTGTTCAACAGGACGACGTACGGGCACTTCGAGCAGTTCCTGGAGGCTCTGGGAGTAGACAGTGAGGAGAGCGACATGAGCTTCGCCCTGTCTGTGGACGACGGGAAGGTCGAGTGGGGTAGCCACAACCTGTCTACCATCTTCGCGCAGCGTCGCAACTTAGTCAGCCCCAAGTTCCTGCTCATGATCCGAGACGTGCTGCGGTTCGGGAAGGAGGCGCCCAAGGTGCTGGTGGAGGAGCAGTACGCGGACATGACGCTGGGAGAGTACCTGAAGAAGGAGGGGTACAGTGAAGGGTTCACCTACTGGTACCTCCTCCCGATGTGTGCAGCGGTATGGAGCGTGAGCAACAAGCAGTGCATGGAGTTCTCGATCCGAGTGATGATCCGCTTCTGGGTGAACCATCACCTCCTCGAGCTCATCGAGAGGCCCAAGTGGAGGGTCGTCAAGGACAGGAGCAGGAGCTACGTCAGGAAGGTCGTGGAGATCCTTCAGGACGCTCGCAGCAGCTGTGCCGTCCGGTCGGTCGTGCGCAAGGGGGACAAGGTGGAGGTGCGTGACGAGCAGGGGAAGTGTGAGGAGTTCGACCACGTGATCTTCGCCACCCACTCGGACGTGACGATGAAGATCTTGGGAGGAGACATCAGCAAGGAGGAGGAAGCGATTCTCAAGGGCATCCCCTATGCTGAGAACGACGTCTACCTCCACCGAGACCCCAGCCTGATGCCGAGGGAGAGGAAAGTGTGGGCCTCCTGGAACTGCCTGGATATGACGGAGCTCAACAAGGATGCTCCTTCCGACCGCGCCGTGTGCGTGAGCTACTGGGTCAACTCGCTACAGCGTCTGCCTGAGGGGACCGGCGATCTGTTTGTGACTCTGAACCCTCCTCATGTAAGTTCTCTACTACCTCCCCTCCTCTTTCTTCGTCTCTTCTTCTCTTCTCTTTCCTGCCTCAACCTCCAAACCGCCCCAAGCCACCTCCCCCCCCCCCCCCCCCTTTCCTTCTCCCGTCTCGCACATTTCTTGCTCCTGCTCCTGCTCCTGCTCCTGCTCCTGCTCCTGCTCCTGCTCCTGCTTCTTTCCCCCTCTTCTTTTCGCTGCTTCCCTCACGATGTTGTACAGGCCCCAGCAGAGGAAAAGACCGTGAAGCATCTCAAGCTCTCGCACCCCGTCTTCTCCGGCGCCTCCAAGAAGTCGCAGGAGACGCTCGACAAGATCCAGGGCGTGAAGAGGACATGGTTCTGCGGAGCCTGGTGCGGGTACGGCTTCCACGAGGATGGCATGAAGTCTGCGGTCAACGTGGTGGAGAAGATGGGCGGAATGATCCCTTGGGTCCCTCGACCCACATCTCCCTACATGCCCCTCCTCACCCGCTTCGTCTGCTCCTCCGTCCACAGGTTCGCGGGCAGGGCGATCAAGCGCGGTTCCCTTAGGCTGATCATGCCCAACGGGACGGAGGTGGTGTACGGGAACCCCGAGCAGAAGTACGTGGAGGAGGAGGGAGGGGACGAGAAGAAGGGGAGGAGGGAGGTGTACCACTCGCGCGTGAGGGTCTTCGACTGCAAGTTCTTTCACCGGATCGCTAAGGATACAGACATCGGGCTGGGCGAGAGCTACATGAACGGAGAGTTCGAGCCCGACGACCTGACCAACTTCCTAAACGTCCTCACGCAGAACGTCGAAGAGTTCAACTCGCTGCAGAAGAGCCTCGGGGTCCTCAACTGGATCGGCACTCAGGTGCAGACGATGGCGCATATGGCCAGGGCCAACACGGTGGAGGGTTCGCTCAAGAACATCAACGAGCACTATGACCTTGGCAACGACATGTACAGGTGAGGAGGAGGAGGAGGAAGGAGAGTAGGAGGAGGAAGAGGAGGAAGTAGTGAAGGTCGTGGAGAAGGTGAGCGGGGAAGGTAGAGAACGTAGAGGAGGACAGGGCAAGGAATGCTGTAACTGCAAGGAGGCTGACGGAGGGATTTGACAGGCTCTTCCTCGACGAGACCTGGATGTACTCCTCCGGCGTCTTCAACAGCCCACAGGACACCCTCTACCAGTCCCAGCTCAACAAGCTGGACCTGATCCTCGACAAGCTGGAACTCAACTCGGGCCATCACATCTTCGAGATCGGCTGCGGCTGGGGAGGTTTCGCAATCAGGGCGGTGGAGCGCTTCGGGTGCAGGGTAACGGGGATCACGATCAGTGAGGAACAGTTCAGCTACGCCACGGCCAAGGTGGAGGAGCGGGGCATGAGCGACAGGATCACCATCCTCTTCTGCGACTACCGCAAGCTGCCGGCCGAGCTGCTGGGGAAGTTTGACAGGCTGGTATCGATCGAGATGATCGAGGCGGTGGGGCACGAGAACCTCGGGGAGTACTTCGGAGTGATCGAGCAGCTGCTGGTGCCGGGAGGCAAGGCCGTCATCCAGGCCATCACATACAAGGACGAGCACTACATGGAGTACTGCCGCTGCTCTGACTTCATCCGCCGCCATATCTTCCCTGGGGGCCACCTGCCGTCCATGGGGGCGATGCTGGGGGCGACGAGGAACTCTTCGCTCTTCTGCCAGCATGTGGAAGACATCGGCCTGCACTATGCGCGGACCCTCAAGATGTGGCACGAGAACTGGACGGGGGCGGAGGACAAGATCAAGAAGCTGGGGTACTCGGACGAGTTCTACAGGAAGTGGAGGTTCTACTTCAGCTACTGCGAAGCTGGTTTCCAGCTGCAGTTCATTCACAACTACCAGATCGTGTGGTGCAAGTCGCCTGTCTCGCTGGCCAGGACCAGCCGCGCCGCCGCCTCCTCCTCCTCCCCCTTCTCGTTCTCTGCCCTGGACACCAACACGATGAGCATGGTGTGGTGCTTCGTGGCAGGGTTCGCAGGGGGCAAGTACATCAACACCCTTTGGTTGGTTCCTATCATGTCCGTCTTGTTTCTCCTCCTCTCTCTTTCCTGTGGCTTCTTCTCCTCCATGGCGGCTGGGCGGATCTACACGGACCTCGACGATGCGAAGCAGCGGCAGTGGGCGAGGAGCGTGGTGTCTGGGGTGTACAGCCTCTTGACTGTCCTCCTCCTCCTCGTCGGGTTCTTTGTCTCGAGCTTCAGCAACCCCTTCAGGAGCGACGCAGGGCAGGTCTGCAACCTCCTCCTCAGCATGACCTGCGGCTTCAGCATCTGGTCCCTCTTTGACGGCATCAAGAACCGGGCCAACGTCCGCTCCTCTGCCAGGTCGGGCGTTGCTGGCAGCACCATCGCCCTGTGCTGCGGCGTCATCTGCCTAGCCAAGCAGCTGCTGGTCCCCTACATCTGCCTCACCCTCCTCTCTGAAGTCCACTCCCTCCTCATGCACGCCCTCGACATCGCGCAGCTCGCCCTCCTCTCCTCTCCCTTGCTCGAGAAGCTCCACTGGGGATCGCTCGGTCTGTTCAGGATCGCAGGGCACGCGCTGCTCACAGTCAAGGTGTACTCGGATCGCGGGAGCTTCCCCAACAGCCTCCTCTTCCTCGTCGCTCTCAGCGGCATGCTGGTACTCAACGGGCTCAACCTTCGACTCCTTGTCGACCTTGTGCTTCATCCCATCGGCCATCGTCTTGCTAGAAGGTCAGTCGCTTCCCTCCTCCTCTGCCTCCCTGTACCTCTCGCAACCTCCCTCCTCCCTAGCCCTGCTTCTCTACACGCAGCACGTTTCTCTGTTACTCTTCTGACTCCTGATCTCCTCTCCAGCGCTCCTCCTGAAACTGCTCGAAAAGTCAAGAACGAGTAGGCGGTCAAGTATAGAGGGTCTCAGTTTTCCTGTTGTTTCATTGGGTACAAGTACAGTAAAGCTTTCAAAGCACATCGACAGTTCCTCTCTGTGTCCTACTTTCTTGCTCATCTTGCTGTGTAGAATCCGCTGGACGAGCTTCGCGGGACGCTCACCGGCGGGTTGCTCACTAGCGGGTTGCTCACTAGCGGTTTGCTCCGCGTGTTGACGAGGCTCGTTCGAGGGCTGTTCCGGCTCTGCTGGGAGGAGATGTAGGAGACGATGGTGCTCGAGGTGGAGGAGGAGCCGAGAGAGCCGCTGGAGGATCCGGAGGACATCTTGGAGCTGGGCGAGAAGGTTTCTTGCATGTTGCGGAGGGGAGGAAGAAGTTGAGCGAAGGAGGGCCTGGCGTCAGCGTCCTTGTCCCAACACTTCATAACGATTTCCGACATTTCAATGGGCATGTCCTGTGGCAGCCATCAGCCATCGCAGGAGGGCGGAAGGAAGAGAGGAGGAGGAGGAGGAGGAGGAGGAGGAGGAGGAGAAGGAGGAGGAGACGATGGGGAGAAGAGGTCAGGGAGGAGAGTAGCGGACCGAGGGGATCGGAGGCCTGTCGTTATAGAGGGCAACTCGGGTCGCCATCTGCTCTAGGGTGCACTCGTTCCAAGGCAGCAGCGCCGTGTACATCTCCCACAGAGTGATGGCGAACCCGTACAAGTCCACCTTGAGGTTGATAGGGAGGCGCTTCAGCACCTGCGATCCCCGTCAGCTCGACTCCAGCTGGCAGGGGAGCGAAAGCACCTCAGGAGCCTGGTATGCGGGGGTCCCTCCAGTTCCCAGCTGGATGGAGTCGAGATGACTGCAACCGCTGGGGAGAGAACGGGCCAGCCCGAAGTCGCAGAGCTTTGCTCCACCGGTCTTGTCGTTGTAGATGACGTTCTGCATGCAATGTTAGAGATCGTGGGAAGGAGGAGGAAGAGGATTTAATGAGGATGAGGGTGAGGAGAAGGATGGGGAGGAGGATGAGGAGAAGGATGGGGAGGAGGAGGAGGTGGTGGTGGTGGTGTGAGAAGCAAGGAGAAAGGAGGGAGGAGGAGGTGGAGGAGGTGAGGGAGGAGGTAGATGCAGGGAAGAAAGACGCAGGGTAGAAAGGAGGAGGAGAGGAGGGAGAGGAGCGGCCTTACCTGAGGCTTCAGGTCGCGATGGATGATCCCGAGCTCGTGCACAAACGCCATCGCATCGCACACTTGCAGCGCCACGTCCACCTGCCTGCCAAACAGAAGCGTCTTGTTGTACTTGTGGAGGTAGTCGAAGAGGTTGCTGCCCGGCAAGTACTCCATGACGTAGGCGCTGACCGACTGGTCGCAGAGGATGCCGAGGGTCTTGGTGATACAAGGATGGTTTACCATCCGCATCATCTCCCCTTCCCGGATAAACTCCAGCACCTCCTGGTGGCTCCCCAGGCTCTTGGGCTTCTTCACCGCACACTGGATTCTCAGCTCCCCCTTGAACACGTCAGCAAAGGTCCCGCTCCCGATCTTCTCGTTCTTGATGTCTACGTCTTGTTTCCTCAGCCGTGTGGTCGTCAGGTCCAGCGTCAGGCAGCCGTTGGCGTCCAACATGGGGGGGAGGTTGGAGAAGTAGCTCTTGCGACCGCTCACGCGGGAGGAGAGCATCTCAGTCACCCACGACCCAAACATTCTCTCCACCAACCTCCTCGAGTACATGCCGAACGACCGCGAGGGCATCAAGGAGCCGCTGCGGGACTTGGGAGCCCCAGCAGGGAAGTCTTCGATCTGCTGCTTCAGCTCGTCGACCTCAGCCCTCAGCATCGAGTTTTCTTGCAGGATCTTGTCCATCTCGTTTGTCAGCGTGTCGTTCTCCAGCATCAGCGAGTTCACTTTCTTCTGGATGAGATCCATCCCTTCCGACGACTTGAGAGACTCTCGTTTTGAGCTCTCCATTCTATTCCGCTGCTCCTCACCCCCTTGCTCGCGCATGTTTGCTTCCCACGACAAGTTCTGAGCATCAGCGCTGTACTGCTTCAGCAGCTTCGATGCATCCAAGAGGTCGGTGGTCAGCCTTTCGTTTGTGGTGTTAGCAACAGCCAACTTCTCCTTTAGGTAGAGGATTTCCTGCTCGCCCATCTCTACTCTTGCCCTCATCTCAATGTTCTCAGCCTCTTGGTTAGCAAAGGTCTTCTGCGGCAGGCTTCCCTTCCACAGGAGCTCGTTGGTGAGAGACTCCTTCTGCTTCTCCAGGATCTGCAGCTCGCTCGCTTGCGTTTCAACCTGCTTCTCCAGCCGCATGTTCTCCTTCTCGAGATCCGAGATGGTCTTCTGAAGATCCTCCGCATCGTTTCTCAGAGATTTCATGTCCTCTGCCTTGGACTCGAGCCTGCCACGACAAGGATCAACGACACACCGCCACGTAATCATGTCAGACTTACGTTCTCGAGAGATTCTTGATCTCATTCTCAAGCCTCTCAATCTGGCGAGAATGTTCGGAATCTCTCGATTCTCTGCTCAATGCGAATCCCTGGACAACTTTTCTCTGGTCTTCCAATTCCTTACGGATGGCGACGAGTTGCTCTTCTTTGAACTGCAATCGTTCTTCCATCTGTGCTTGGGAGTCTTTTAGCCTATTTGCAACGATAGTCTCCAGCCATGTCTCATAATACTTGTCCTTCTCGGTCAATTTGCCCTGCATCTCACTTTCCTTTGCCTGAAACAAACACATCATCATCGTGAGTTTGTGACGAGAAAACAAAATGACAATTGCAATCACCTGCAAATCGGTCTCAAAGTCGCGCTGTGCATTCGACAACTCCTGTCGGGCGCTCTCAACCTTGGTTGTCAATTCTTTCTCTCTGGCCTGGAATCTTTGTCGCAGATCATTCTCCAGTTCAACACTCTGCATTCTGAGTTTCTCCACTTCATTCTCCCATTCCTTCTCCTTGGCACGCAGCTTCTCGTAGTGCTGTTCCTCTATCTCTAACTTTTGACGTTCCACTGTTTCTAATTGCAACGAGTATTCTCGATCCTTATCCAGCAGTTTCTTTTTCCATTCTCTTTGAGCTTTAGCAAGATCATCTTTGAGATCCTGGACTTGCTTCTCCTTCAGAGTGGATTCCTGCATCAACTCTTGACGAACTCTCGTCTCCAGCTCAGCACTGCTCTTCAGGGCAGCTTGCAGCTCTTCTTGATACTGTTGTTGCTTCGATTCGATGACAAGAGTGAGTCTCTTCACCTCTTCGAGACGAGTCAGCTCCAAGGACTTCAGTTTTCCTTCGTAGCTATCTCGCAATCTCTCTCTTTCTTGCAGGGCCTTCTTTTCAACGTTTTCCACCCATTGTTTCGATTCTTTCAACGACGAGTCGATCGCAACTAACTCTTCGCAAATACATCCCAATTCCTTGCCCAGAGCCTCGGCATTCTTTCTAATGCTCACGAAACTGCGATTGCGCTTATCTTTCTCAATAAAAAGTTCTTTCTTCAGCTCAGCTGTCATCTGAAAGTCACCTATTTGCTTGATTGAAGCCTGAGTGACCAGCTGCCAGTCATGCAGAAATAATTTGAGGAATCTTTGTTTGGACCACAAGGAGAAAGCCCTTATGTTAAGGTTTTTGTCCTCAGCCAAACGTTTCCAACTCTCGAACATTTTCAACAATGTAAGATTCTGTGACACTCTCTGAACCTTTGCGCTGCATTTAGAGATGGTGACATCCTTCTTGACGTGCCTTTGGATCAGATTGTGATTTTCCCTCTCATAAATCATCATTTGCGATATCTGAATTTCAGCCCTTGCCAACTTATTTTGAGATTCTTTGTACAAGGCTTCAAGGGCTTTCAAATCGGAGATAAGTACTGAGTTGTCTTGAGCCGTCTGCATGGCCTCCATTGAAAATGAATCTCTACTCTTCTCAGCCTTGGTTTTCCAATCCACCAGCTCTCTGCGCATCGATTCCACTTCTTTTTGCATTGAGAGCTGCAACGAATCTCTTTGTTGCATCATTATGTACTTCTGCTTTTCAAATTGAGCCGCTTGTTCTTCCAGCTTTCGAAGAAGAGCAGCATTCTTTTCTTGCAGCTCGGAGTTCGCTTTTGAGAGATTGATGTTTGAATACTCAATTTCCTGCTCGAATCAGATTAGACCACAGCTTCATGTTGCGCAGAACGAACCTTGAGTCTGAACTGGTCGTTCTCGTAGTTCTGACTCTACAAGATACATTTCAAGTCACACGACAACAAAACTCGAGAATCACACTCTTGTTACCTTAGTCTGCTCCAGTGCACGGTTGACCTCCTGTATGGAAATGTAGCGTTTCGAAAGATCTTCAAACTGCAACGGACATCACACCAAAGACGACAAGTAGAATTCAATACCCTTTTGCGATAGGACTCCAACTCGTCCTTGACCATGCGAACCTTCTCCTGGAGGAATCATTTAGGACACGCATCTCGATAGCTTCAAATCACTCACCTCCATATCTCGCGACGCTCCACTACCAGACGTTCTCAATGACCTTGCGACCTCTTCTTTCAAACCAAAGTTTTCATTTTTCAGCTCATTGATCTACTGAAAATGATCAATCATTGAAACAGAGCCCTTCAAATTCGACCGTCTGGTACAAGGAGGTGTTCTGATCACGGAGGCTCCGCAGGTTGCTGTCCATCAAGGCTTGCTTTGACTCAAGCTGCGCACGAGACGGTCGTCATGGACATTCAGAGTTCTGTTCACAACACACCTGTAAAACAACTTTCTGCAGCCACTCGGCCTTCCTCGTATCATTCTGGCTCAAGCTGACATCTACTTTGCTGGTTGATATCTGTCTTCCCAGTTCCTTGGTTGCTGCAGACAGAAGGCTCTGAAGCCTGGTCACCTGAACACATCATGGGCACATGTAAGATAAAAGCGCGCCGAGTTCGACTGAACAACCTCATCTTGCAGCATCTCCGGATTCACGACAATGAGAGGAGGAGCAGAGCTCCTCATCATCTGCAGGTCGTGATTTTCATTGGTGTAGACATAATGCTCTGAATGACTAGCTCGGTTCATCGACATCTACCAAGACACAGTCACATCATCTCTCGCTTTTGATTGTTGCTATCGCCAACCTCGTTCCGGTTCAATCCCCCATGAATCGGACCATAATATGAATTTGAATTATGATAATTTGGATTGTACTCGCCCGGCTTCATCTACCAAACAAATTACGTAGTCAATTCGTGATGCAATCAATCATGGCATTCGAGATATATCCACAACAATGTAGCGAAGTTTGACACCATGAGGCCAAGGTATGCATGCTACACTATGAATATAATTGGTAGGAGATTGTCAGAAGCTGTCCTGCGCGCTCAACAGTGTTGTCATCATAAGGATCATGCATTCAGAACGAAGGGAGATCGGATGGCGAGCAGGAGAAGCAGGCAGCAGGCAAGAGAGGGAGCAGGAAGGAGTGGGAGCAGGATCAGCACGAACAAGGGCGGCAAGTTCCATTGGCGCGAGGACTTGAAGGGAGGCCTACTAGCATGAGGTCCAGGCTTTAGTCGGAAAGGGGGGTGGTAAGCCGGGATCACTTGGGGTCCTTCACCACCCGTGCAAAGATCGTTTAAGAGTAGGGTAGTATATGGGAAACCTTCATGAAGGTACCGAGGGTAGAGGGGGTTATAGACCCGTTCCACCTCACCCCACCCCACCCCTGAAGGTGTACTATGACCTACCCTACCCCACTTTCAAATTTACTGTTGAGAGCCCCGATCCCCAATATAGACATCAAAGGACCAGGCATCCCTCATGAAGTTTTAGTTATTATTCCTGAATTATATACAGAAATTCAGTCAATTTGTCCGAATTCGAACTTTTCGGTACATAAGATGAATACCACCCCTGCCATGTATGAACTATGACACTGGCACCACCCACCCAGGTCGATGGGGTGGTCTCGAGGGACTTATAAGATTTTACTCATCATCGCTACATCAGTACAGGAACTACCGCTCAGACCGTACCGTGACCCAAGGTACTAGCACATAGGGGTGGGGTGGTAAAACCCAGGTCCGACCCCGCACTGCCGTTATGGATGTGGGGGTGGTAGGGCCACAGGGGTGGTCAGAGGCCTTCAGAAACGGGGGTGGGACCACCTAACCGTTTAGATCGGAATGTCCGGGACTCCGGCAGCCTTGCCTGTCAGGGTGGGGTACTGCCCCTCCGATACTACCGGTACAACAATCGTGTGACTGACATTGTTGGATCTGGACCCCTGGTCGAGATAATTTTGAATCGTAGTCAGCAAGGGGTACTAGATGGAGAGGTACCGGTATTGTTCCCAAGCCCCCCCCCGGCCATTGAAGGGGTAGTACTTCCATGAGAGTCCGGGGGTGGGGTGACTGGGGGGACTGTCCCCGCCGTAACACGGACCGGGGTCACGGTCCCGTACTCCGAAGCCCCAGCAGGGCCCGCCCCGGTACATGAGAGTCCCGGGTCCATCTGAATTTGGAAGGGGTTATTTTCCCACACAAATAAGGGGTGGTAGTCATTCATTTGAGGGGTCATGGGATGCCAGTACCGTTCGCACCGGTCACCCGGCGGATGAGGATTTGCCGAACGGTGGGATAAAGACCGGGTCACTCGACCCGTGGTTGGTCAGATATGTGTGGGGGTGGGTGGTACACACCGCTAGTTCCAACCGTGAAGCACCCCTCGTACTGATCATCGGATTTTTAACTTAACTTTGAGTAAACTTCAAACGTGAAGTACCGTGTCTTTTAGCAGCAGCCTAGGGTCGGCCCGGGCCCGGGTGGGCCGGTTTTTACTAAGTTAACTTAACCGTTTGAATGTTTGCCGGCCGGGGACGGCCGCTACCGGGTGCCGCAGTGACTCGCCGCTCGGAGCCCCGGCGGGCCGGTGGCCGCTGCTCTCACGGTGACGGTCCGAGGCTCGGATCTGTGACTGCCCAGCGGGGGGGCCTCCGAGCGGCTCCGACTGAAAACCCGGCGGCATACTACTAATAAAACTGTGAAAAAAACCTTCAAGTCTCACACTGTGCCCCGGATGGCCGTCAAGGCAATTCACTAGTCAGAGGCGGCGGCGAGTCAACGGTGGCTCAGAATTCAGTGACTCCGAGGCTCATTGAGTCACCCTCAGCCTGAAGTTCGCGTGACTCCGTAACCGTTTCAGTAGTACAGTAAGTTATGGCCGCACTGCCGCATGATTGAAATGCGGCGGCAACGCTGACGGCCGCCCTTTCCGAGCCCAGCCGTGACGATCAAACAGGCTCTCAGAGCTCTAGCTCTACGTCTTGACGGTCTCGGAGAGATGGCGGCAGCGGAGCAAGCGGGTTCCCTGAATCATTCAGTCAGCTTTCACCTCAAGTTCATCAGGCCTCCAACCTTGCAAAACGAGCTTCCGTAGCGATGAGAGCCCTGCGACGCTGCTAGGAAGCATCGTGAGCCGGTTGTTCCGTAGCGACAAGATGCGCAGCGACTGGAGCTCGGAAATCCTCGGATGCAAGAACCTGGTGAGCCACAAGTCAGCGTTGGGTGATTTGACAAGGGCCCGACTGGCCTCATCGGATTCTCGTCCATGTTCAAACTTTCCAGACATGGCAGGTCGCAGATACATGCCGGCATGGCGGTGAAGCTATTGCACGGGAGAGACAAACTTTGAAGCACTCGCATCTTGCCGAGGTTGTTCGGGAGGCTAGAGAGCTGGAATGCGTCTGCGTCAGAGAGGAGGGGAGGGAACGAGAGGCAGGGAGTGAGGGAAAGGAAGAAGGAGGTGAGGAGCAGAAGGGGGAGATAGGGGAAGGGGAAGGAAAAGGAAGAGGGAGAGGGAGAGGGAGAGGGAAACGTGGGAGTTCTCGACGTGATACCTTATTGTTGTCCAACCATAGCACGGTCAGGTTGCTCAGACTCGACATGCCCTGGCAACATCGTCATCTAACGCACCAACGACTTGCTTACAAACACCTGCGGTATTTCGTCGAGAAGATTGTTAGAAAGCTGCATGGCTCTTAGCTTTACTGCCAGCCTGTCAAAGGGAAGTTCCAAGCTGGACAAGCTGCTGGAAGCGAGATCGATGCTGCCGGTCGATATGCCCTGCATGATGGATCTGAGGTAGGAGAGCGTCGCTTGAATTCCTCTCGAGTAAACTTCGACAGGAGGACACTTGAGCTTCGCGTTGTTCTCCAGCTGGAGCCTTCGCAGGGTCGTTATCAGCCCAACCTCAGGCGCGATCGACAAGAGCTTGTTGTCCATGACTGACAGATCTCTCAGCCTTGTGAGCTTGCAGACAGATGCCGGGATTTCTCGCAGCCGGTTATCGTTGAGGCTCCACTCGGTCAAGGAGTGCAGGCCGGAGATGGCGTCGGGGATGAGGAAGAGCAGGTTCCCCGTCATGTTGAGCGCAGTCAGCTGGGGAAGACAGATGATAGAGTTGGGAACGAACGCGAGTTGCATCACGGACACATCAAGAGAGCCAGTCATCCGGGCTTGTCTCAGTCTGTGAGAGTAGTTGAGGCATTGCTCCTGTCCTTGGCAAGAGATTTCAAGAGGTACCAGCTCGCTCCTTGACTGCGTCGCTCCATCGGGCAGGACGACCATACGCTCAGTGTCAAGGTTGAGCGTCGAGATTGAACTCCAGCGGTCGATGAGGTGGAAGGGGAATGTGTCGAGGGGGTTGAACTGCACGTCGAGAGCGGAGAGATGGACAAGCTTCTCAAAGGAGGAGGGAAGGACCCTGAGATTGTTGCTGCCCAGGTAGACCTCACGTAGCCCTGTCATGAGCCCGACGGCCTCCGGAAGTTCCTTGACTCGGTTGTTGCTCACGTCCAGGACGGTGAGGCAGCTGAGAGAGCTGATGTCGTACGGGATCTCCTCGATGTCGTTGTAGCTGAGAATCAAGCTGGTGATGTACTCGCCGGCTTGCAGCACCTCGACGGGGAAGTGAAACAGGCCTCTCCTGCTTAGGTTGATGCTCCCGTAGATGAAACCGTCTTGGATCGTGCGGAGATAGATCATGAGCTTCTGGATATCCTCGTTGAGGTACATCTCAACTACTTTGCTCAGGCTTGTGTTGAATCGAAAGTCCAACATCACCAGGCCGACCATGTTTGCAATCTCACAGGTGATTGTGGCGAGTCTGTTCGACGACATGGTCAAGACTTGGAGGCTCTTGAGGACACAGATGTTTGGAACCACTTGGCGGAACCTGTTTCCGTCCAGATGAAGGGTATGCAGCTGACGACAGAACGTCAGCTCTATCGGGATTTCTTCCAGTCTGTTGTCCTTTAGGTTCAGCGAGCCCAGTGCAGTAAGCAACTTGATATGCTGAGAGAGAAATTCCAGTTGATTTGAAGAGATGTCAAGGCTGTGGATGTGCCCAAACTGATGACAGCAAGTCACATCAAGAATCAGTCAGGAAAGTGTTCTCCGATACCTTGAAAGTTTGGATGGGAATGGAACCTGGCGAGAGTGAACTTAGGTTGGCAGTAGATGTCCGAAAAGACTTATAGATTGCGCGAAGATAGGTCAGGATAGCGGCGATGTCGTGATCAGGAGCACAGATAGGGGCCATCTGTAAGATTTAGTCACTCTGAGAACATTCGAATTAGGTTGCCCAGACCTCGTTCAAAGGGTTTCCCAAGAGGTCCAATGTCATCAACCTTGTTCACCATGAGGATTGGAGACCAACAAACGTTCGACTCACCTCTTGGCTCGACACAGCTCTGGCGGGAGGCTTTTCAACTCATTCTTCCTCATGTGGAGCACCTGACAGCAGTCACGACCCGCCACTGCCAAGGACAAGCAGGATCACCTTCAATCTCCTCAGGTTCCCAACACTCGATGAGACATGAGTGAGCTTGTTGTCATCAAGGTGCAGCTCTTTCAGCCCTCTGCACTGCATCAGTGCGTCCGGCCAATCTTGCATCAGGTTATGATTCGCTCCTAGGACCTTGAGGGAGGCCATGGAGTTCTGGCAGACTTCGAAGGAGCTGACCCTGTTGGAGTTCAGCTGGAAGTTCTCTAGATCGTTCAAGGAGAACTCCGACTTGATCTCGACAACCTCTATCATGTTCCCGTCCATGGACAGCTTCACAAGCGATGACAGGCTTTCAAGAGACCCAGGCAAGCTGGTAAACCGGTTGTTCTGCAGCTGGAGGTACTTGAGACTGGAGCAGAGCCCTCCCATGAGAGCAGGGAGACTATTCAGCAGGTTGTCACTCGCATCGATTCTGATCAGGTTCGGAAGGGACGAGAGCGAGTCGGGGAAACTCTTGATCTCATTGTTACAGAGGGAGATCTCCCGCAAACACAACATCCTCTGAATGTCAGGGGTGAGGCTGGTGACCTTGTTTCGTTCGAGGTTGATGGAAACAACTGTCTTGAAGGCAACTCCATCCTCCATCAAATCCCGGGTGTAATTGCTGAGATCAAAGATGTCGCTCAGCTCTTTGGGGTTCGAATCGTCGTCTGATGCCACCAGCTCATCCGAGGACTCCTCCCCTTCTTCGCCGTGCTCCTTCTCCTTCATCGGCTGTATCTGCCCAAGGAGCGTTTCCTGCATCTTCTTCACGTCCTCTGCACGTACAACTTCAGCATCTTCCTGCTCAAATGACCTGTCAACATCAGTGTCGACATACAACGCATCGTCGATGTCTGCTGCTTCTCCTTGATTAAGGGCTGCATCCTTCACATCCGCTTCGTTCATCTCCAGCTTCTCCATCCTCCCAACTTCATCATCGATCACGTACACATTGCCCACAGGAGCATCAGCAGCAGATGGGAACTCTCCTTCTGGTACATTCATAACAGCTCCTTCCTCTGCAGGACTCGCCTCCTCCTCCGCAGAGACAGAAGGCTGCTCCTGCCCTTGGCCCTCCTCTTCGATCAGAGGACTCCAGCCAGTAACCTCTAGAGGAATCTCTGTGAGGTCGAGGCTGCTCAAATCCAGCATGCCCGTCCTCCTGCCTTCCCAAGCGCGTTTGAGGTACGATACCACTGATTGAACGCTCTTGACAAGGATGTCACGGGGAGGAGAGACTACGGAGTTTCCGTCATACTCAAGGTACTCAAGCTTCTTCAGTGAGCCCAGGGTAACAGGGAGCACGGTGAGTGGATTGCCGGCGACATTCAGCGAGCGCAAGGAGCTCAACAGCAGGAAGGAATGCTTCGGAAGCTGCGAGATGTTGTTGTTGGACATGGAGAGGAGGACGAGGCTGGTGAGTTTGGAGATGTCACCAGGTACCTCGGAGATTGCGTTGTCGTTGAGAGTGATGGAAGTAAGAGATGCTGGCGAGCTGATAGCGTAGAAGGGAAATTGAGCCAGTCGAAACCCAGACAAGTCCAGCTGGTGATGAAGGACTGATCGATACGATCTTAGATTCGTGTATCTAGATGAAGACGGTCTTACCCGCAGCGTACGACCGCCGGAGATAGGAAACGATGGAGAGGTTTCCCATTCGAACGACTTCCTGAGGAGGAGATAGAAGGGTTGCGCTGCAAGGAGAAGTTAAAGGAAGACGCCAAGACAACGAGCGGGTCCACCTGTCCATGTCCACCACAACCTCGTCCAGCGTCGAGATCGCCCCAAGAGTTGCAGGCAGACGGACTAGAGGAGTCTGACATAGTGAGATCCGCCGCAGCCTCTGCATTTCTCCCAGCCAGGAGGGAAGCCGTTTGACCGGGTTGTTGTCCAGCTTGAGGGTGGTGAGGGAGGTCAGGAGGAGGCGGAGAGAGCTGGGAATCGAGCGGAGGTTGAGCGAGGAGTAGTCAAGGAAGCCTGTGCTCTCACAATCCGTCACCCCGCAGATGTACCGCACCACTGCAGCTCCTCCTGCCTCTACAACGTCCTTGGGGACGCTTCCAAGGTCTGTCATGGGCACAGTCAAGGATTTGAGATACACCAGCCTTCCCAGCTCGAGCGGGAGCTGGGACAGGTCGTTTCCAGCCAATCGCAACTCCTCTAGCCTCGTCAGAGAGAGCACGACGGAAGGGAGGGAGGTGAACAGGTTGCTCTCAAGGTCGAGGAGCTTGAGGGACCCAGCGATCCTGGTGAGGTTGGCGGGTAGGAAGGAGATCTGGTTGTGACCGACATGGAGGTCCTGCAGGAAGACTCGTCATTACGCAAGAGCATGAACGCACAACAGAGATCACATGCAGTGCAGTGACGCACTCTCCAATGACTTCAGAAAGGGATGTCAGAAGGTTGTTGCCCAGGTTGAGAATCCTGAGCGCAGTCAGCAGGGATACTTCCTCGGAGATGGAAGTGATCTGATTGTAGGGCATGTGCAGCTCTTCGAGCATCGGAAACTGCACGCAGAGAGGAGTGGGAATGGACGAGAAGCGGTTCCTGTCCAGGCACAGGATCTTCAAGTTGTACAGACATGTCAAGAACGGCGGGAGTTCGGAGATGCTGCTCTCCCTCATGCTGATCTCCTGCAGGCACTCGAGCTGGACTTTGGACCCTGTCAAAAGAAAATTCTCCAGGTTGACGCGCGGGGAGCCATCGAGACGGAGGTTGCGGAGGGAGCTGAGAGTACTTCCCTCTAGGTGAAGCTCGTCAATTCCTAGCTTGCCAATGTCGAGTATGGACGACTGCCTCTTTGCCATGTAGACCTCCCTGGTTTGCAAGTGAACAGAAGGAGAGGATGCAAGAAGAGAAAGAAGAGAAAAAGAGAGCAATGGGGACAAGACAATGTAGGAAGAGTGCACAGGAAGGAAACGAAGAGAGCGGGACGTGTCAGAACAAGAGGAAGCATTACAGTGATTCACCTCAGAAAGCCAAGAATGGAATCGATATCTTTCGATCGCTGAGCCTTCGTTGGGAAGTTGAGTGAGAACGGATTCTCCTCCACCATGAGCGATCTCAATGTGGATATGGCGGAGAGTTCAGGAGGAAGCGCCTCAAGCTCGTTGTGCTGGGCTGACAAGCTCGTCAAGTTCGTCAGCAGCTCAATCTCTGCTGGGATCCTCTTGAGAAGGTTGAAGTCGACTGTGAGGTCTGTGAGGGAGGGTATCCAGCAGATCTCTGAGGGCAAGGAGAACAAACTCCACTTGTTGAGCGAGAGCTGTCTGGACTCTCGAGCCCTCTCGAGGATCAAGAGGTACGACAGGGTAAAAGTCATTCCTTTGCCGAAAATCTCAGCTGGAGGCGAGATGAGCTTGTCCGGGTCCAGCTCGAGGAGCATCCCATGATCGTGCACCACTCCGAGGCTGCTGGGGATGAGCTGGATGTCGTTGCCCAACGCGCAGAGACAGGTGAGGTGCCTTGCGTACCCGATGCTGTCCGGGAGCTTCTTCAGCTTGTTGGACTCCAGGTCGAGCATACGAAGCTGTGACAGCCGGTGGCCGAGCTCTTCAGGGAGATGCTCGATCTTGTTCCTCGCCAGGGAGAGCACAGTGAGGGAGGAGAGGAGGAGAACTTCAGCTGGCATTGTGCTCAACTTGAGGTTACTCAGGTCCAAAGTGTGTGTCCTGGTCGACTCGTCGAGCTTCTTGAGGTACCAAAAGAATTTCTCCCCGTGGAAATGAGCATCCGGCAGGTTTACAGTCGACTCATCAAACAGTATCTCCTCCAGCTTGCTGAGTCTGCCAAGAGAAAGAGGGAGGTGCGTGAGAGAAGAGTTCATCTGAACATTCAGCTTCTCGAGATTCTTGAGATTGCCTACCTCGTCGTCAATTCCCTCAAGCTGATTGTTGGTAATCGACAGACATTTCAGCCTCATTAGCTTGAACAGACAAGCAGGAGGTCGAGAGAAGCCATTCAAGTCCAGCAGGACTGTCTGGAGATTGATGAGTTTGCTGGTGCTGTCTGGCAGCTCGGCAAGTTTGTTGCTGCAGAGTGACAAGCACGTCAAGTTCACCAGCGTTCCCAGCTTGCTCGGCAGGTGCTGCAGTTGGTTGTCGTCAAGCCGGAGGAAGTTGACGTTCCATTCCAGCTGGATATCATCGGGATAGAACCGCAGGGACTGCCCTACAATGTCTACCTTCCCTGTCTGGAGGGCATGGTGTAGGCACTTGAGATACCTCTTGAGCGCGTCGACCCCCCGGTTCACGATGTCCTGCAGGTGAGGGCGCAACGGGTTGCCCTGCAGGTCCAGGGTCTCCAGCTCGACCAGTAGAGCCATTTCAGCTGGGATCCTGGTGATCCTGTTCTTTGACAGATCCAGCGCGGTGATACCTGAGAGATAGGCGATCTGGAGAGGAATATCGCGCATCCCACAGTTGCTCAGGTCAAGTTTGCCTAGCTGGGCAGCATTCGCAACCTTCCTGAGGTATAGCAACACTTCTCTTGTCCCCTTGCCGCAGACATCAGCTGGGGGAAACACCATCTTTTCCTCGTCGAGCTCTAGAGCGTTGAGCTCGAGCAAGTGACTCATCTCCAAGGGCAAGCTTCTCACTTGCGTGTCCTTGACCGAGAGAGTTCGGAGAGAAGAGAGAAGAGAGATGCTCGGCGGAAGGATACTAACAGGATTGCTGCTCAAGACAAGATGCTGCAGCGAGGGGATGAGAAACACGGAGGTTGGGACCTTTGCAAGGTTCATATTGGTCAGATCAATCGATCTCGTCATCTCAGCATTGTTCAGCCTCCTCATATAGTCAAGAACCCTTCGCCCTCCCTGCCTGACGATTTCCTTGGGGATCGAGTCGAAGTTCTGGCCGTCAAGATGGAGGGTGTCCAACTTTGACAGCGACGCGAACTCAGGAGGCAGAGATTGGATCATGTTGCCGGTAATGGACAGCTCCTTCATCTGTGTGAGCAATGGGATCGTGCTGGGGAGCTCTTGGAATCTGTTGTTTGATAGGCGCAGGATCTGCAGCTGAGACAGAGCCGAGAGGGACGGTAGGGAGTCGAGAAGGTTGTCAGCCACGTTGAACTCTAGCAGGTTTGCCAGCTTTGTGATGTTGGGCGGGACATCGACTAGTCCGCACTTCCTGAGCGAGAGGACCTGGAGAGTGGTCATCTGCATCGTGACTGAAGGGAATTCTCCCATCTGATTGCCGTCAGCGCAGAGTTTCTTGATCCGACTGAGCGCTGACAGCTCCTGGGGAAGCATCAAGATCATGTTGTGAGCGAAGGAGAGGTTGATGAGAGACCCTAGCTGGACGATGTTGGTGTTCAAGTCCTTCAACATGTTGTCATCGATGATGAGGGATTGCAGTGTTGTCAGCCCGCAGACACTGTCCGGCAGCTGCGTCAGCTTGTTGTTGGCCAGGGCAAGCACCTGCAGAGCCTGCAGGGAGCTGACGGACTTGGCAATGTCTCGGATGTCGTTGTTGTTCAGGCTCAACTTCACTACCGACGTCTTCTGCAGGCAGTCGCTCGGGATCTCCGACAGGCTCATCCCGTTGAGCTGGAGATGACCCTGGTCATGAGCAGCGTCAAGCGCGCGGAGGTAGGCGAGGGTCCAAGGGAGAGTCCTCCTGCGGACGTAGAAGTCCGGGGGGGAGACAAGCTGATTGTCCATCACTTGAAGGGTCTTCAAGGAAGTGAGGATTCCAAGTGGAGGGGGGAGAGAGGTAAGATTGTTCTTGCTGAGCGAGAGGAAGGTAAGGGATGAACAGTCTGAGATTGCAGCTGTCAGCTCAGTAAGCTTGTTGTTGTCGACCAAGAGAGTGTCCAGCTGCTTGAGAGCTCCGAGGCTTCCCGGCAGGCTTGTCATGAGATTGTTGCGGAGGTCGAACAGCCGAAGATGGAGGAGGCGGGAGACGTCTTCTCTGAGATGGCGCAAACCCGTATCCGACAAGTTGAGGTGGGTCAGGCCGAACGACGCGATGTAGGTGTGACAAGAGAAAGATTGCATCTTCAGCCCAGAGAGGTCAACCTGCTTGGAAGAAGGAGCCCCTTGCAGCTTGCCGAGAAACAATTTGACCGTCTCCCAGCTGCTCTCAACAATGAAGGCAGGAGGGAAGTCGATATCGTTGTCAGAGAAGTCAAAGTCCTTGAGACGCTTGAGCTCTGCCATCTGGATGGGAATGGTTGTGAGGCGATTGTGAGTGACGTAAAGATACTTGAGGCTGGACATGTTGCATATCCACTCAGGCAGGGTCTCGAGCAAGTTGTGTGACATGTTGAGGTGGGAGAGAACTGTACAATACTGCAGAGTGGCAGGGAGAGACGAGAAGTGATTTCTCGATAGATCAAAGAACGTCAGGTTTGACAACCTTGCGAGGTCTGGCAAAGTTGTCAGCTCGTTCCCTGCCATCCGAATCTCATTCAAGGTAACGCACAACCCCAGAGACGGATCTAACTCGTCAAGGAAGTTGTTCTCCAGCAGCAGCTTTGACAGCAACGAAAGCTGCTCCATGGACTCAGGAATCCTCGCGATCTTGTTGGAGGACAAGTTGAGCTCAGTGAGGATGGGAACCCTGAAAGCTTCTCTTGGGAAAGAAGAAAGCTGCTGTGAGGAAAGGATCATCTTGCCTGTCACCAGCGCCATGGCCTCCAAACGCAGGAAGGCGACAAGAGCCTCTCCCTCCTGGGCCTCGAGGAGGTGAGGAGGGAGCGAAGTGAGCTGCGGGTTGTCTGCGAGCTTGATCTTCTTGAGCGAGGTAGAGAGAAACAGCTCGAAGGGAGGTGAGTCTAGATTGTTTGCAGCGAGTCCCAGAGACGACAAGTTGGTGAGGGACACCATTGAGAGGATCGGTAGCTCTGCAATCTGGTTGTCAGAGAGCTCAAGTTCCCGCAGGCTGTTCAAGGAAGAGATCGCCTCGCTGACTTTTACGATCTGATTGTTCTTGAAAGAGAGGACGGAGAGGTTGACAAGCACTGAGATGCTGCTGGGTACCTCCGTCAGGCTGTTGTCCTCGAAATGGAGGGACGTCAAACTCTTGACTGAAAACACTTCACTCGGGATGGCTTGTAGCATCGTCGAGCTCAGGTCGAGCTTCCGGTTCTTGTGCGCAGACTCGATGGACGCAAAGTAGGACATGACAGCTCGCTTCCCTCGCGAGACGAAAGTCATGGGAGGGGAGACGATGGGGTTCTCCGAGACGAGCAGCTGCTTCAGCTTGGGGAGCATCCAGATCGGACCCCGCACCTCGACCAGCTGATTCGAGCTGACATCCACTTGGGAGAGTTCCTTGAGCGGCTGGAGGATCTGCACGGGGAGAACAGTGATCTTGTTGTGTGAGAGATCGAGCTCCTTAAGGCCCGTCCATAATTGCAGGCAGGCTGGAGCTTGCAGGAAGTGATTGGACTGGATCGAGAAGCTTGTCAAGTTCGTCAAGCCGGTGAATTCTGCAGGCAGGGAGTCCAGCTGGTTGCGATTCAGGTTCAGGACCTGGAGGTTGGTCAACACTGAGACGACTGTCACATCGCGCAGCAGGTTGTTCTCGAGTGAGAGCTCGAGGACGTGAAGGAAGGAGCTCCACAGATCCGAGCTGAAGTAAGTGACAGGAAGCGATGTCAGGCCGAGGTTGGAGAGGTCCAACCTCTCACTCCTCATCCCCCCCATGAGGAGCGAGAGATATCTTCCCACATGCCGCGAGGCCGACAAGCTGAGCTCGGCCGCTGCTTGCTCCATTATCTGGGGGTCGAGGAAGAGCTCCTTCAGACTTGGACTTCCTCCTACGGCAACAGGGAGGGCAGTCAAGCTGTTTTCTCGAGCATCGAGCGAGGTGAGGAGGCTTGCGATACTGACGATGGGCTCTAAGGACTCGATGGAGTTCCGAGAGATGTCAAGGGACTTGAGGTCGGTCAGGCCCTTCACGAAGGAGGGGATGAAGCTGAGAGAAAATCCTGAGAGGTCGAGATGCTGGGAGCGGAGGGTTGAGTGAACCCCGCGAAGAAACTGCTTGATCCTCTCGATCCCTTGGGCCACCACAGGAGGAGGGGGAAGGTCGAGGTCCTCGTTATCGGCCAGGTTGAGATGGGTGAGACTTGAGAGGTTGCGGAAGCTAAGAGGAATCCTTGTCAGTTTGTTGTCGCTCAAAGTCAAAGTCTCGAGGTTGACAAGCCTGCCAACCCCCAGCGGGAGCTCCGACAGGCTGTTGCAGCTCAAGCGGATGGTTCGAAGCTTGTTCAGCTCACAGAGAGACTGCGGGAGCCTCGAGAGAGCGTTCTCGTCAGCGTCCAGCTCGGTGAGGGAGACGAGGGAGCCAAGGGCCTCGGGAAGCTCCTCTATCTTGTTCCTAGAGATCCTAAGACGAGTGAGGGAGGACAGGAGGGTGAGAGAAGAAGGGAGAGACTGCAGGACGTTGTCGCGAGCATCCAACAGAACAAGAGCACCGAAGAAATCCAGGTACGAGGGGAGATCGAGCAGCTGATTGTTTGCCACCCGGAGCTCCGTCAGCCCAGTTGAAGCGTTTAGCTGGAGAGGGAGGTGGGACAAGTAGTTCTTGTCGCAGTTGATCATCACCAAATCCCCCCACACGTCCTGGGGTAGCGAGAGCTCACGAATCCCCATCCCCGCAAGGTCGATCCTTCTTGTGTACCTACCCCTCTCCACCGTGCGCTGGAATTCGAGGATGGGCTTTACCCCGCGGACGAGAATCTCGGGAGGTGGAAAGTTGAGGTGACAGTCTTCAACCTGGAGGTGCGTCAGGTTGGTCAGAGTCCAGAGGCCTTGGGGGATGAGCTGCAGGGGGTTCGCGGAGAGGTCCAAACTTGACAGGCCAGCCATCTTGCGGATAGCGCCGGAGACATCCCTGATGCGATTGTTTGACAGGTCGAGCTTGACAAGGAGGACGAGATCGTTGAGCTCTACCTCGATGTCACAAAGGCGATTGTTGGAGGCGTTCAAAGACGTCAGCTGAGTCATGAGGTTGATCGGCCGCAGGCTTGTGAGTGAGTTGCTGGAAATGTTCACCTGAGTCACCATAGTGAGCTCAACGACTTCACCCGGAAGAGCCACGAGCCCGAGGCTGGAGAGGGCGATCTTTCCTGTCTCGTCTGCATCGCACAGCTGCTGCAAATATTTCATGATCGCCATGTGCCCCCTGTTGAGGATGAGAGGAGGGGGAGAGAGGATGTCGTTCCCCTCCCAGAGGATGGACTCTAGAGCATCACACTTGCCCAGGTTTCTAGGAAGCGATCGGATGAGGTTGTAACGGATATCAAGGATCTGTAAGCGCTGGAAGGAAGTGAAGAATAAAGGTAGTTCTTGAATCTTGTTATACGACAGGTTCAGCTGCGTTCAATGAGTCAAGTATAAACAGGGAGAGGGAGGGAGGGAGGGAGGGAGG
>NW_005434582.1:152767-168173 GCF_000315625.1 Guillardia theta CCMP2712 | reverse complement strand
AGGGAGGGAGAATTGAAGAATACGCCAGTAGGCAAACACAAAAACAAAGCAGGATAATGAATACGGACGGGGAAGAGAAGGGGAAGAAAGGGAAGAAAGAAAAGGAAACGACAATGTGCCGCAACCTGTTCAAGCCTTGACAGCATAGTGAGTGAGTGGGCGACGAGAGTGATCTTGTTTGATTTCAAGGAGAGAGAGAGGAGAGAATCGATCTCGCAAACTTCAATGGGAATGCTGTCGAGCTCGTACTCGTCGAGGTCCTAGAAACATAGGCCGCGTCATCCACAGAAGATTCAGAGTACCTCCTGTCCTTACCAGCCTTCTTCTTGTTTCAGCATTGCGAAGTAATCTTAGATAATGGAACGTGAAGTCTTTTCCCTTTGTTGTGATAGCAGGAGGAGGTGACCTGCAAGAAATGTTTCAAAATGTTTTCGTGAACATTATGCCATGGTCACAGGCAATGGGAACATCAGTGATAACAATGCAAACATCAGTGACAAGACTTACTGCAGGTACGAGATGTCGTATGTGATTGAGTTCAGCGGCCACAACGCTAGAGAAACGGGGATCCTGACAAGTGGGTTCGAGTCGATGCGAAGGTCTTCCATGGACTTCAATGAGTCAATGTTCTTTGGGAGGTTCTTCAATAGATTGCCGGATGCTCGCAAGACTTTGAGCAACTTGCAATCGCAGATCTCGTCAGGGAGCACAACGATTTGGTTGAAGCTGATGTCCAGCATTTCGAGTGACGTCAGTGAGCGTATAGAGGCGGGGAGGTATTTGAGTGCATTATCATTCGCTTTGATCTCTTTCAGCTGGCACAAACGGCTGATATCTGGAAACTGATCAATCTCGTTGCTTTGAAAGCTCAGACGAGTCAAGCTAGTCAGTTGGGATACAACTTGCGGGAGGGATCCAATTATGTTGTTGGAATCCAATGCAAGGGAAGCGAGGGCAACGAAGCTGCAGAGCTCGTCTGAGATGTTCGACAACCTGTTCCCTGAAAGCTTTAAGGAAGAGATCAACTCGACAAGACGCACTTCTCTGCCCTCTGCTTCATGTTTCTGTGTTAGAACCTCCTCTGGCAACACTTCTAAACCCAGGTTTGTCAGGTCCAACTCCCCAGTTGAGTATGCATGCAACATGGCAGTGGCTGTCGGATTGTTCCCTGGATCTCCATCCTCTTCAACGATCTCGTCTTTCTCGTCTTTATCTCCAAGACTGCTTCTGCTTTCCTTCCTTGCGGGCATCTCGGCCGTCCTGTGACTGACCTGTCTTTCTCCACAGGGATCCTTCACATCTTGAAGATGCGGAGCATCTGAGCAAGAAATCGAGACAGGACAAGTTTCGCTATCATCCTCTTACTCTGCTGTCCCACCACCATCGCCACTAACTCCTCCTCTCCTCACTCTCCTCTTGATTTGTTCTTCCCGCCACCAACTGCCCATGGGTGGAAAAACTCCATAGCTCGAAAATGGGGCCCTCATCCCCCACTGCTTGACGCCCGAGTCGGCGGGCAGGTCGGCGGGCAGGTCAGCGGGCCCGCGCCCGCCGGTCACACTGTGGCCCGGCCGGCCGGCGGGCCTGCCCTGGCCGCGGCAGTGGCGAGAGTCCGAGTCCGCTCCGCCGGAGAATCCGAGACACAGGCTATTCTCTCAGGCATAAAGATTTTGGTACTGACTCTTTTGATACAAAGCATTATTACACTCTGGCAGAAACTGCCAGGCACTACCGTACTACTGTATGTTTCACAATACCGTATGTTTCGTGACTGTATGTTTCACAATACCGTATGTTTCATGCACGAGCCTCGGAGATTGAAGGTAATTGCAGCCTTACTGCACACCGATAGAGCAGCTGAAGTCCAATTTGGGTAGCATGAAAATACTGGAATCGGTGATCCCCTAGCTGATGTCATAACCATGATACTTCTTCCCGGAGTCATCGGGCCTTCCATCTTGAAGCCATTCAGGCTGAACGCATTCCTTCTCAGTAACCCAATGATAAAAAACAATTGTACCATATGATAGAAGAAAAGCTGCCTCAGTCTTGAGTTTGATCGAAACCTTCCGTTTCTGAACGAAAAGAAGTAATGAGGTATCAAGGGATGCTTGATAGGAGACGTGGACTTCAAGGATCTGCAAGGATATCAGCGAATTTTCATCAACTCCTTCGAGCTGAAAACCTGAAGGGATTCAACAAAGACGACAGTAAGCCAACCTCCTCCTTGCAGTCATGAAACCCGAGGCACTCTTCAGCGATGTATCCTGCCTTGAATCATGAGTGCAAAAGCTTTGTTTTTGAAAATAAATGCCTGTTTGCATAAATGGACTTCTATCATCAGCGCTTTCTCCACAAAGGAACGCAGGGCTGTTATAATAGTCAAGCAACCAACCCAACAAATATGATACATACCAGCAGTCAGCAATCCATAATTGCTCGTGGTGCTTTGCAGAACGTTAAGGCCAAACATATTCAGAAGAACTATGACACCTGTTGGATCAACGACACATCACGGGTGTCCGGAAGGATCTGCAACATAAATCATTTTCACGAACAATTGTAGATGTATACAAAGTACGTACATGATAAAAACGTTGAGTCCTTCCTTTTGAAAGCTGGTCTATCTTGTAATGTTTGATCCAGTACTCCGTAGCAAGACACTTGTCATCCCATCCTATCACAACACCTCTAAAACACAAGGTGAACCTTTGATATGAAAATAATCAATAGAGGTCACCACCTGTATCCTAGTCCCTTGTGCTTGACAGTGTCACCGATACGAAATCTCGGAGGACGAAATGACACTCCGAGCGTCGTAAGAATTGGCCGGCTGATGGAGTTTACGTAAAGTCGCACCAATCTCGCTCTTAGGTCCGATACTGACTTCCACCTAGTGCAAATCATGTCAACACCACGAACCTCGAACATAAAACAAGGAGTAAACCTGTTGCTCTCAGCAGCACGAGCAATCTGGACCTCCAACCGTTTCTTCTCGTCCGCAGTGATCATGCGATCAAAAATTTCCTTGGCTTTGCCGTAATCCTGTAGAAAAGCACAAACAATAGTTATTGCTATATGCAATCATGTCTTGAAATAAAAATTTCATAAACAAAAAGGCTTAAATTGCAAAAACACAGTGAACAAAATTAGCTCTCCAATAATTGCAAGACACTGAGTGTAACTGCAGCGATTCCCGCGCGATTATGAAAAGGCAATCGAATTCGGGTAACCATCACTTCATTAATGCCAAAGCAAGCTGAACACTTTCGCCCAACCACAACAGAGGTGCAGTTGTAGCAAAGAAACAAAAGAGCAGAACTAAAATTTCTATCACCTCCTCTGCGATTGAATCTTCCAACTGATCATCCAAGGATTGAGCAAAACCGAATGATGGTCGTCTTACTTTTTTGATTTCCTCCTTGATTCGAGTGTACAGTGAATGATACATTTTTTTGATTTCATGCCCGACCAATTCTTTTTTCAATGCATCAGCCTTCTCAAACTCTTCGGCATTTACAGCATTCTTCATCTTATACTCAACAAGCTTTGCCTGTCAGAAAACACACTTATTGAGACGGATTGATAAGAATCATCAGCAAACCGGATCATGAGCAAGTCGTTCCAACTCTGAATTGTGCAGTACGATCCCTCGTCTGAGCTCGAAGAACATTCGTTCAACTTCTCGGGTATGCGTTTCTTTCTTCAACTCTTCCAGTATCTGTGCTGCATTCTCAAACTCTTCTGCAATGATAGCTTTCTGCAATTCATGCTATAGCTTCAAGTCAGATAGATCGAGTAACTAATTTGCAAATACGACCTCAAGTCTCCTTTTGTCATCAGAAAAAACCTCTTGTTCTTTGATTTTTGCTTGTGCGATCCGGTTATGTAGTTGAGAGTCCAACCAGACATTGTCGAGTCTTTTCCAAATAGCTGAAGAGAGCGTGTTACTGTTTTTGCGCTTTTCTTCTTCCTGCTGTAGCGCAATCTTAATTTCGTTGGCTTTTTCAAAGTCCTCCAAGGCAACATGCAGTCTCAACTCCTGCAGCAATTGTGAGAACGTATATCAAATCCTAGCAATTAAAGCCTTACATTCTCCAGCCTTTTGTGCTTATCTCTTCTAAGCTCTTCATTGAAAGTATTCCTTAACTTGGAAGCTTCGTCCATAACCTTGTGTTCCAATACCTGAGCAAGAATGAGATCATGGAAGCAAACAAAACGAAGGTGAAACCTTCATATTTTGATTATGAAGGGTGTCAAGTTGATTTTTTAGGGCCTTTGCATCATGGAACCTTTCTTCTCGAACAGCTTGGTTCAGCATTTTCTGAATTCAACTTACAATTCTGATGAACAACTGATATCTAAATCACCTTAATCAACAAATAGTTGAGTTGCAGCTGTGAAGTAGAAGCGGGAAGGGCACCATCGTCTGGGGATGAACCTACATTGTTCTTGCGCAAGCCACGATTGCTTTCGTCGTCAGCACCATGGTTTGGCCTTTTGTCCATCATCGCCATGGACAGTCCTAGCGTGCAGTACTTTGTCGAAAGTCAGGAGGAAAATGAGTAGAGGATTATCCAGAAATACCTTTGGATTGACAATTTTACATCTTGGAGTTAACGGGGTTGTGCCTATGAAGGCGAAGGGTTGGGAAAATCTGATGGAGAAAGACGAGCTCTCTGCAAAGAAAGTGGCCAACGTTGCGACAAGCATTGCAACACGCATGCTGCTAGCGCGGCGTGGGGTCGAAATCGATAAAATTACAAATGGCCTGTTCCGATGCCCATGTCCCATGGTCTTTCAATGTACACTGTAGCTGAAAAAGTTCGCGATAGGCTAGGACAAGGTAAGTTTGTATGAAGCACCAGCTGCTTGCAACAATCAAGGTAGGATTAAACAGAAGAGGATCGTTGAATGTATCAAGATGAAGTAAAGACGGTAACCCTTGGTACGTTTTTCTCTGATTCAAATCTAAGTAAGCACTTGAAAATTATTGACCCGTTCTGAAGTATGTGGTATGCTGTAGAATCCAATCGCAACTTCCGAACTACTGCAAGAGTCTGGCCTTGTCACAATGAATCGTGTGCCGCCTTTGGCCACGTGATGGGACGGATTGCAAGCGAGGAGAGGAGGAGGAGAGGAGGAGGAGGAGAAGGGTTTGAGGGGAAGACGGAGGGAGGGATGAGATAGTAGTTTTGAAGGAGGATGCGCGAAATGGAGGGCAGCAGAGCAATTGGAGGACGGGAAGGAAAACTAACAGATGGGGTGGTAGGTGACCTGGGGTGGGGTATTCAATTGAACCTAGGTTAGAGGTCTACCAGCTGACTAGGGTAGAGATGTATGTTTGAGGGGTGGTGGTGGACAATCTAGGGTGGTATCTCAAAACTTTGAGGTACCCTTTCAACATGGAAATTCCATGGGACTTTGGTAGGTAGAGGTGGTAGGGACGCATTCCAAGGGGGTCGTAAGGGTACCGGATTGTACCCTTGAAGAGGGGTAGGGTGCTACTGTGGTTGAGATTGCATCGGAGTAGGTGCACGCATAAACAGGCCTAGCATTGGACTAGGGGTGATCCCAAGCAAATAGTCCAGAGCTGGTAGGTCGTGGAAAGGAGGGGTACTTTTGAGGAGGATCGTAAATACATGATAGGGGTTCTTTTCAATAGGAAGGGTAATGTGAGTGTGCAAATAAACAGTGGAAGCCTGAGGTAGGGGTAGGGTGATCGAAACCGAGGGGTCGCATCGTAGCGACTGCAGGGGTTTTTTAGTTGTAGCTGTAGGATATCCGTACAAAAAGTACAATCTAAAAAGCAAAACTGCACCCTAAATTCAAGGACATACACCCGCAGTACTTGTACCATGAAGATGAAATGTACCATCTGCCAAAAGAATTCAGTTTTATACCTTCGTATACCGTACAAATGATAGATCCGACCAGATGTAGTGGGAGATACCTTCTTCGAATCGGAATAAATACTATAAAACCCAACACTGTCTCGTACTGATTTTTAACTTAACTTTGAGTAAAAGGTCATGAGTTCGTGAGCAATCATCCGGCCGGGCGGGGCTGCTAGCGTGGGGTCTATCATAAGAAGTTTTGTTGTAGAGTCTACTTGCCCCAGTGATGTCCGTACTATAAAATTCTACCAAGAAAGTCTAGTTGTAATATTATTAAATAGTCTTAAAACTTTGTTTGAGCCGTCCCCCAGCCAGTACACCTGGAGGAGATCTCGCATTTTAAAATTGTAACATATCAATAATTTGAGAATAAAAATGTCTTTTAAAAGTCGATCTCGATTGTCCTCGTACTGATTTTTAACTTAACTTTGAGTAAAAAGGTGAAGGTCGCATGTTTCCTCACACCGTCAGGACTCGGTTGAATTGTCAGTGAGTGATCCCCCGGGCCCGCCGCCGCGGCCGGCCCCGGATGCCGCCGTTGAACCAGTTATGACGGTTTCGGACGCCTGGATTGAAGTGCCGCACTACTACCCTCAAGTATCTCAAACTTTAGAGGGGGTGGAGGGTGTAAAAAGACCTTACTATGACCATGGGTACTACCCGACGAGAGGCAGAAGGGGTGAGTTGGTAGGGGTGGGGTTGAGCACGTGGAGGGGGTTTCCGTGGTATGGGGGGGGGTGGGGGGTTGGCAACGTGCGTCCGAAACGGCGATTTGAGAGCTCCATGACCAACATCGCTTCACCCTCGCACCTCCTCGTCCTCGTCCTCGTCCTCCTCGTCCTCGGAGTGTCTGTCTCAGCATTGGATGGATTCTCATCGCCGGCACAGTTTCCTGGTTCTAGATTCTTAATTGAGACCGAGTCGCCGAAGAAGTCCTTCGTTGCTGCGAGAAGGGCCAGGATTGAAGATCATGCTCCGCTCTCCCTCAAAGGCGGTGCGCCCTTCGATCGAAAGACCTTCACAGCAAGTACCTGCCTCAGAGACCATATTGATATAATGAAAGCAATCCCTGGAATTTATGATGCATATGCGGGTCCAAATCGCCTTGATCCGAAGACCATTGAGGCAATCATGTTGGCCGTGAATTCCGTGAATTCATGTCCTTACTGCACAGGATTGCATTGCGAGCTTGGTAGAATGGCAGGTCTAAAGGATGATACCAAAAGAATCAACGAAGCTAAAACGAGCAAAGAGCTACAGAAGGTAACCAATGATAAGATGGTGAATTTCGCGCGCAAATTTGGTGAATACAACGGACGAGGAGCATGCTTCGAAGCTGAGTATCAGGAGCTTGTGAAATCTGTGGGAAAGGGCAAGGCCAATGCAATCAAGTCACTGTGTTGGTTCCTTCACTGGGGGAGCATTTCCGGCAATACGCTGTTGTCATTTTATCGAGGGAGGTTGTCAGGAAATCCCAAGAAGGGATCCAATCTCATCTTCGAGATTCTCTTCGCCCTGTATTACACACCTTTGTACCTGTTGATAACTGCAACGACCTGCATATTGAAGGTCTTTCCGGCAAATGTTCCCCGTGTGTTGAGTATGAGTATGGGGTGCGTTCTGGCTACCATCGCCAGTTTGAAGATCGTGCCCATGGGTATCCTTGGTGTGGTGACCTCACCATTCAGGAAGAAGCAAGCATGATCTATATCGATAGCATGTAGCGAAGCAGTGATGTTGGTGAATTCAAGCGCTCTTCGTGTGGAGAAATAAATTGCAATAAACTACAGTGAAGTTGACTTCCGATTCAATTCAATGTCGAGTAAAGGGTGGGGTCCACTTTCCACAGTGCTGTTTTTCAGCTGTGAGTGGACAATGTGGTCTGGTTTGTGTGTATCGTTCAGAACTGGTCCTTAGAGAAAGAATTTTCGGGAAGCCGGGGCCAGAAGTTTTCTGAGATGCCCCTGCACCGCTCTGCTACCGTAGCAGATCGGTGTAGCGGCTATGATCATAGCGGCTATGATGCCCGGTGACGGTCTCATGGCCGCCATGCTAAGGCCGCCGCGGAACAGGCTGAGCCTCCGTCCAACCCATGCCCCCAACAAAAAAACTCCGCCAGCCGGCCGCGGTGCTCGGAGGTATCATGGCATGGCGGGGCGATGTCTGCAGTTACGACGAGGCGACAAACCGGAGGTTGGCGGCTTGCGGCACTGAGCTATCGGTGTATTACGGCAGCCATGGCTGATTCTTGAAGCCTGTGAAGGGAACGCGGCTATGAAACTTTAAGGCTTGTTCCAAGTCCGTTCAGGCTTAAATCAGTCTTCGGATCTCCCTTCTTTTCTCGGCCTTGTTTCGTCCTCCATGAGAATTACATTCCCTTTCTGCTTCTCTGGGCCTGACCCTTCTTCCTCATCGCAACATTCCTCAGCCTCCTAGTCTGAGAATGAAGCTCGTCACCACCAGCGTCGTCCGGGAGACCTGCTAAAAGTGCACTCCACAAACCCCTCTTCCTGCGCTCGTCCTCTTTTTTCTGGTTTACGTCCTTTCGCGGGCTATATCTTTTCTCTCTGGCGAATCGGCAGCCTGCCTTTCAACTCCTTACCTCTCTTATCCACATTCTCAATTCTAGCTTGACTAAGCACAACAGCAAGCACAAAACTCTCGACCTGTACGTCCAGGCCCATCCTTTGTTTCGAGTTGCACATCAGTGTCTTTGAGCGCTTTTTATTGCAACACGCATCATACAAGCGCATCCTGACACACACTCCACCCAGGCTGAGCACGCTTCCCAGCAAGACATGTTGTACCGCTGGGGGGTCATTCTGCTCAGGCTGCCAAGGAAAGAGTCTAGGTCTGACCATTCAATACAAACCACGCAGGGTGGTAGGACGTCCGCGGTAGATTCCTCCACCAACGTTGGACAGCCAGGAATCAACAGAGCCGGGGTCGACAGGAGTGGTGTTCGACTTGAAGGGAGAGGCGCTGTCGTCGAGGTTGTGCCATTCATTGTAGTTGACGTCAAAGCCTCTGCAGGTTGGGTCCCACTGAGAGAGCTCGCCGGGCTTGACGTATCCCTGCTGCCTGAAGTATTTGTCCCAAGACTTGCAGTAGACGCGGTTTGCTTGGCCCGACCAATCTTCCCATGCTCCACCCTTCCATGCGTAGATACCGGAGCCGCTGTTGTAGCCGGCAGCATTGAACTGAGGCTCGCCGGGAGGGTCTCCGTTAGCGAGGGCGTGATGGTGGGGGATCAGGATGTGGTGTAGCATGGCGAGCAGCGCCGAGGATGCAACTCGGAAGAGTCGCTGGGATGGTGGGTTTTAGTTGTACGGACTTGCCGGCACTGTCAATTATGTGTGGGTGGGGTCATTTTAATCACCATTGAAACCCCTGAATATTTGGAGATATTGGGGGTAGAGGTACAGTGCAGTGGAGGTGGGGTCACCGATCTTGTTATGCGGCACACACAAAATACCGGGGGGGTCACTCGATTGCGTCAGGAAGTTAAAAAACTACGAGTCATAGGGTGGGCAAGAGCTTCTCTGAGGGGGTACTAGCTAGGGAGCTCAACTTATCAGGGTCGGGGCGGAGGACCGGGAAGATGGGTAGGGTAGGGTACAAGGACCGGTGAAAAAAAAGATGACTAACACCCCAATTTAGACGGCTAACCTACTAGAGACGAGTAATCCGGGCCCGGCCCCCGGCGGCCCGTCCGGCGGCCCGTCACGGAGTGCCCGAGCCCCTCCGGGTGTCGTAGCGATCACTTGATTCTGATAAGTAAAATTATTGGTACAAATTGGCAAGGACGGAGGTTTAAAAAAAAATCATAAGAATCCGTAGTAGGGGTGAAGTGTGAAAAGTTTGGGGATTCGGGTGGTCCAAAAGTACCCGGTCATTATCCATGAAAAACTGAATTTTAGGGGGTAGGGTGATAATTCGTAGTAGGTAGAGGTGGCATTTATCAAACCGGGGAATATGACTGATATTTTTGACTGAGGGTAGTCATAGGTCCCTACCCCCTCAAGTATACCCAGATCTCTCACAAATTATAGGGTGTACATCAAGGGTCGGTCAGGAGACCACAGGGTGGGGGTCATACGGGTCGGAGGGATATGGTGATTGTGGGGAAAAGAAGCGCCCTGTGAGGTTTTATGGGGAACAATGGGAAGCGATGGAATGGAAAAAGTAGGACGAGGCAGTAGCGCTTGAGCTTGCAATCCGATGTTGCTTCATGAGCTCTCGTACTGGAGCAGGGATACCGATTGTGTATGCTGAGATGACAAATTGGAACGTTTGAATCAAAGCAAATGAACCACAAGTAGGAAGGATTGGTACAGAGCAAGCAACTTCATGCGCAGGTGTAGAGACGAAGCTGTATATTGGGAAAGAATGGCCGAAAAGATGATTGTCTGTCTGACTTTTTATGTTGAAGATTGTTGTCGAATGAAGCAGACCTGATCACTGCTGCTGGAAAGAAGAATCAGTGCGATTTGGTTCACACGGTCGAGAAGAATATGTCGGACGCTGCTGTCAAACAATTGTCAACGATCAGGTAAACAAGGATCGTGTGCGCGTATCGGAGATTCCAGCCTTGACTCTCGTGCTCTCTGATTGCAGAAGTAAGAGTCAAATGGAGAGCGACGATGGACGAGCAGATGGCAGAAGCAGTGGAGGGAAGGACACGAGCGTCTCACAAGACTCCTCGTCCTCTGGTCCTTTGCCGAGCGTCGACAAGTAAGCTCCCCAACGTCTTTGACCGTCCTCTGACTTAGTCCTTGTTCAGAAAGAGTACCTTGCAGGACTCCCATATGCAAGATGAGACGGCAGATTGTAACCTGAATGAGAACGATCCCGTGCAGTGCCTTCTCCACGATGTCTGCACGACCTTGGGGTTCGTCTATGCCGACCTCTGGCTGCGGCTGCCAGAGGAGGTCTTGTCGTCTTCCGAGCACGGAAGCGATTATGCAGACGCCACGAATCACTCAGAGCAAGATACATCGGTCACTGTGATTGTTTCAAGGTCTTAAATCTGACGCGTGATGGTAAAGACGAAGGGGGTAGGTGCTGAGTTCAGCAACTCTAGATCGAACCCGCGCAACTCCGATGCAAGGTCAAAGAGGAGCTTGAGCTACTTGCATGGAAAGAATGGAAGCAAATCACACTTTCCGAGTATTGGTGAGAGACGCACTGTCTATCCTTCGATGTTGTTTGATAGCATTTCTTACATCCTCAACAGTTTCCTTCGGACTTGTCTCGGAAGAGTCCCATGGCGTCGAAGCCCGGTGAGATGCCGGCAACCAGGTTGTCGGCCACTCACTGATGCTTGACTTACAGCAAGCATGCTGAGCTCACAAGAAATCTCTCGGACAAGTAGCTGAACGATCTGCGGCGGACAAGTCCTGACGCTCAGTTGTATCTGCACAGGTTGCGATGGTCCGGGCAGTCGTACCTTCACGATCTGATTCTGCAAATCGCAATGGACTCGCAGAGCTGCGACGATGTGCGTTGAGCTGATTGAGGTCTCGCGATGAGGTGAAGTCGCAGGACGTTCGCAGTCGCATCATGGCAATGGAGGAGGTTGCGCGCGACGACGTCTGCAGTTACGACGAGGGGAGGTTGGCGACGTGTGCGGCTTGAGGGGCATGACGTGTGATGTTTGTTTGGCTATCAGCGGGATCGCGGGCATGGCGTGGAGACAGCAGAAGCCTTTCTGGTACGACCTGGGGGAAGGAGATGGTGTAAGTGTGCGTGAAGCTGCTTGCGGTTTCGTCGTGAGTGGGGTGTGAGCAGGGGAGCAGACCCGACGGGGACGGAGAAGCTTTGTTTGACGCTCGTCTGTCCCTTGCAAATGTAAGAAGATGAGCAGCAAGTCGAGATTCTCCTCTCGATCCCCTATCTCGCCCTTGTCATCAGCGTTTACCTTCAAGTCAAAATCTAGCACACCACCACCTCCTCCTCTCCTCCTCTCCTCCTCCTCTCCCTCTCCCTCTCCCTCTTCCTCCTCTCGAAACTCCTGTCTACTTCTTCTTCTCCTCCTCCTCTTGTCCTTTCTCCTCTTCTCGCCCTTCCTCCTCCTCTCTGCTCCCACGATCTTCAAGTCGCTGCTGTACCGAATCCATATCTTAGGTTTGTCTTCCAGGGAATGTTTGATTTCTGTGTGGCTGTGCCTATCTCGCATCCTCTCTGGAACCATGTCATCGGGGTCATGATCTTGTATCATCTCGATAGCAATCAGTCTGCAAACGTCCGGCAGGTTGAACCAGCTCCTCCTCCTCCTCCTCCTCCTCCTGCTCTCCTCCTCCTCCTCCTCCTCCTCCTCCTCCTCCTCCTCGACCTTCTTTTGCTCTTTCTCTCCTTGTGCAGTGCTGTTTCTGCGCTCTGCCCTATCACAAGCTCCGGCATATCCTGCTGCTCACCTTTTGGCTCCTTTCCTTTCTCTCTTAACACAAGTGCTCCAGGGGTTCGCTCAGATGTCCAAGAGCGTCAAAGTTTTGGAGATTCTCGCTCAAGGATCCTGCGCTCTCTACTGGGCTTATCACTTGAGGGTCAGACACTCCTAGACTCTTACCTACGTCCTCCTCCTCCTTCCCTCCCTCCTTCTCTTCGCCACTCGTTCTCCTTCCTGGTTGCTCGTTCGCTTCCTGATTGTCTTTGCCCTCGCCCTCCACGCCTCCGTCCTCATCCTCTGTTTCGTTCCTTCAATGGTGATTGTCCTAAAGCTTTTTCGCAGCTCGCGAATTTGTCTTGGATTCAACTTACACAGCAACGAGAGCAGATGCAGGTTGTTCTTGTTACTCATTTCCTTCCAGCTACACCCAGTCTCCTCCTCCGACTCTTTCTTGTCCTCCGTCCCCTTGTCCCCCAATCGTTTCCTTCTTCACTCCCCCGTCTCCCCCTTCTCTTCCTTTCCTCCTCCTAATCTCTGTCTCGCCTCTCATTCTTCTTCTGAATATTTTCGTGTCTCCTCTCTTACATTCTCGCTAGGTTGCGTGTGAAGTCAGTATCGGTTCGCAGAAGGACTCCAACCTCCCACCTGCTGCTCCAAAAGCCCTCGGCAAACGTTTTCGGCATTTTTGGCGCAAATATCTCCGAAAGTTCAAAGGACAGGTGAAGTGAAGGAACAGGAGTAGACATGAGGAGGAGGGGAGGGGGAGGTAGGGGGAGGGGGAGGGGAAGGAGCAGCAGCAGCAGCATGAGGATAGGCAGGAGATGAAGAAAAGTTTGTGATGACGAGATGGTAGAACGCAACTCCGCCTGGTCCTCATACTTGGCAATATTCCCTGTGGTCGTTCATCGGAACTTACTTGAGTCTCTTCATTCTGACGGTGAGAGCGGCGGAGGCGAAAGCGAAGCACGATGGCCATGAGACATTTGCTGTTTGTTCACATATCTGCTGTATGTTATGATATCTGTTGTTTTTCTTCATATCTGCTGTTTGTCCGGATATTTGTTGTTTTGCTTCTGATGTTTGCTGTTATTTCTGATATGTGACGTTTTGTTCCACTTCCGATTTCCGTTTCTCTTTGTTCGTTGCCACAGTCTGTCAGCGATTGGATGAAAGGAAACACGAGCTACGGAGAATATTTCAAGCAAGACACTGATGGTGAGTTGACGAATTACACACACAGGACTCTGTTCTTCCTCCTTCTCTTTCCTGTACTCCCTCCTCCACTTCCCACGTCTGGCTTCTATCCGCAGCTCGTTCGTTACTTCGCCTTTTCGCTCCATTCTCATCCAGAATATTCTCCAGAATAATCTCCTCTCCTCCTCCTCCTCCTCTTCCCCCTCCCTCCCCCTCCTCGACCCCTTCTCCCCTTCCTCCTCCTTGTTTCTCCTCCGCGACCTCAGTATCTTGCCCTGACTTGATTGCCAAGGAAACTGGGTGCAACACACCGGCTACGTCTTCCTCCTCATAAACTCCATGGGCGCAGTTTGTGCGATGATTGCAGCAGCTCCCGTGTCACCCTTAGCACAGGTCTGTTTGCAGTGGGATGAGGATGATGAGGATGATGATGAGGATGATGAGGATGATGATGATGATGATGGAGATGATGATGATGATGGAGATGATGACGATGATGATGATGATGATGATGAAGATGAAGATGACGATGATGGAGATGATGGAGATGATGATGATGATGATGATGATGATGATGATGATGGAGATGATGATGATGATGATGATGATGATGGAGATGATGACTATGATGGAGATGATATCTGCTGTGTTGGTGGCGATCATTATGAGACAATTCACACTTCGTTTCACACTGACAATTTATTTCAGCCAAGAAACGTATTGTTCGGGCACATCATTGCAGTTACTGTCTCTATCTCTCTCGTACCCTCTTCCTCTTCCTCTTCCTCCCGTCCCTCACGCGTGTCCTCCAGGACTATCTGTGCAACCCGAGCTACCTCACCGCCGTCCCTCAGGTGGGTCAGAAGCCGGCAGCAGCTGGGCTTTGACGGCTGTCGACAGTGGATCATCGCTGCTCTTGCTCCTGCTCTTTCCATCGGCCTGCAGGCCAAGGTGCGAAGATGGGGAGGAGGAGGGGAAAGGAGGGAAGCAGGCAGGGAGGAAGGCGGAGGCGGGAAGGAAGGGTTTAGGAGGAGAGGAACGGAGGGAGGAAGGCAGGAGCAAGGAGGAGGGAGGAGAAAGTGGGGGAGAGAAGGAGTTGAGCTGGACTTCAGCTGGGGATCATACATCCTCCCTCGTGCTCCGCGAGTTGCATCTACACCATGGGGCTGCCGTACGTGAAGAATGTTGTGAGTGACGAGATGAGAGGAACGGGGAGGAGGAGACAAGGGATTGACTGCAACTGCAGGGATGGTTGTTCTTGGCCTGCCCGATCATATCAGACTGTGTGGTGATGGCATATACTATACTTTTTGCTCCCTCTCTTTCCTGGCGTTTCGCTCTCGTTCCTCTCCTCCGTGCACCGCTCGTTTCCCTCCTCCCCTCCTACCAACTTACCTCTTCCCCTCCCACCTTCCTCCCTTTCCCCTTCCTCCTCTCCTCATTTTCCCCTCTCCCCTCGTCGTCTGTCATCGTCTTCTCGTTTTGCTCCATGGCCTCCTGTAACCATGCTTCCGCTCTCTTACAGATCCTCATATGCTTCGCCGTTTTGTTCAACAATCTTTCCAAGGACAGAAGTTATCCGCTCTACTGGTGATGACAGAGAGCGAGGAAGAAGAAAATTTTTGTAAGAATTCAACAGTGTTTTTCATCATCAGCGTTATCAACCCGAACTCGTCTCGCTGTCTTTCTGTTGATCCTTACTTGTCTCTCGCCGCGCCCTCTCCCGTCCTCCCGTCCTCTCTCCCCGATACTTTCCTGCTCCTCCTCTCAGTCGTTCACAGCCTGGAATAACCTCTCAGAGCCCCCCCAGACAAAGTCCATCCCATTGGAAAATAAAGATCGGAACAAGATAGCACCCTGCCATACCCCCCCATGTTGTCCCTGGCGTTCCTGATTACACCGACAGACCACCCTGGATTGCGGCCGA
>NW_005434582.1:137632-146503 GCF_000315625.1 Guillardia theta CCMP2712 | reverse complement strand
GGAGGGAGGGGTTGGGAGGGGGGGTAAGTCATGACCGTGCTCGCAGAACTCTGTGTCGAGCTGGGAAGACAATTTCTCGTCGGCTCCTCCATCTCTCCCTGTAGCCGTCAACCCCATGCGATGCCTCCCCCCACTGTTGATCCAAGATCGCAGCGCAACTTTGATCACGGGATGGTATGAATGCCTGTGAACATATCCTGTCATCTTCCTCCTCCTGGTCCTCCTCCTCCTCCTCCTCCTCACCTATCAACCATGGACAAGGCATCCATGTAATGCCCCGTACGAATGAGGAAGAAAACCTGACCCAAGCTGGACTTCAGCTGGACATCTCAGCTTGACAAGCAAGACTTGACCTGCGGCCATAGCGGAACCTGGTCGTTCTTGTCGAAGACAGCCATCTCCCACCCTGCAACTCTGACGTCACTGCCCGAGAGCGAGGAAACAAGAATGAAGGAGGAGATGGACGAAGTAGTGACAGCGAGAGTTGAGGAGGAGGAGCACGAGGTGGTGGCTGTAAAGCAAGGGGCGGAGGAGTAGAAGAAGGAGAAAGATGGAGCTAGGGAGGAGGAAGGAGAAGGGAGGAGGAGGGACAAGGCAGGAGGGAGGAAGGAGGAGGAGGAGCTAGGGAGGAGAAGAGAGATTGATGAAGTGGTGCAAGTGACGATGCTCACCTGCTTGCTCCTGCGCGTCTCCAAGAAACCATCTCACCCATGCTCTGACTATGCCAACGGCGACTGACATTCCCTTCCTGGCCCCTGCCGCCGGCGATGACGCGTCATGACAATTCAGAATACAGGACAAGGGCGACGGTGACGAGGGAGGGCGGGGTTAACAGGAGGAGTACCAACAACGAGGATCCCCAAGGAGCAGGAGGTCAAAGTGAGAAGGATGGATGGATGGAGGGAGGCAGGGATGGAGAGAGGAAGGAAGAGAGGGAGAGATCGATCGATCGAGGGAGGGAGGGAGGAGTTCACCTGTAGAGAGTGATGGATCTTGAGATTGGACAGACGGCAAGACTTCGTCTCGTAGCCACTGCCAGTAACTCTCCTCAAGAAATCTGCGATAGAGCTCATCACACGAGAGAAGAAATCAACTGCAGCGATTGATAGATGAGATGCGGAGAAGTGCACGAAAATATAGGCAAAAGCTTCCATAGAAGCAAAGACAGGAGCAGGAGCAGGAGCAGGAGCAGGAGCAGGAGCAGGAGCAGGAGCAGGAGCAGGAGCAGGAGCAGGAGCAGGAGCAGGAGCAGGAGCAGGAGCACACGCAGGACGACAGCAGAAGGATGAGTGAGAGCAGGGAAGGTCAGGGGAAGCAGGATCAAAGGGGCAAATCAATGCTGCTGGTCACCGGAGCGAGCCCTGCAGTAGTTCGGCCTGCTTGATCTCTTCGATCTGATAGAAAGAGTTGCAAAGGCCGTCTTGCAGCTCAACCTTCGTCCTCAGCCCAAAGTAGCCTTCAGGACGGAAGGATTCCTCCCCTCCTGGGAGGACGCATCTGCCAGCTCTGACGTCAGCGCTCCCGTCCTGCCTTGCCAGGCTCCAGGACCTGCAGACGATCTTGTCCACGATGTCGTAGATGAGCTTCACAGCATGCTGCATCTGAGCCGCCTCCGACAGGAGGGACCTTGAGACCTGAGATTGCGCGAGGGTTCAGCAGGAGGAGGCAGGGGACGAGAAGGGCGGAGAGGGAGGGAGGGGAGGAGGCAAGGAGAGTGAGAGGAGAGGGAAGGGAGGGAGGGGAAGGGACGAAGGAGAAGGAGGATCAAGGGAGGGATCAACCTCTACGTGCGCGAGGTTGTGTGCCAGGGGGATGATGGCGCCTTTGGAGAATCTCGTACGGTTGAACTTGGCGACCTGACGTGCCGGAAAGTCTGAGACTCGGACAGGAGAACGGGGGAAGGGGGAAAGGTAAAGATTTGAAGGGGAACCACAGGCGGGGAGAGCAAAAAGGAGGTAGAGTAGAAAGAGGGTAGACGAGGAGGAGCGGACGAAGGAGTGGACAGGCTACAAGACAGCACAAGCTCAGACAGGATTGGAACATTTTGTCACCTCCAGAGCAAGCTCTGCTTCCCTCTTGCTTCTTGCCATGTCTTGATTGTCCTTGGCTCGTAGCTCCTCCTTCGTTGCCTTGTCTTCGCTTTCGCACATTCCAGAGAACGCTCCCGAGCATGTGATGCTCTCCTGGTAGTCCTGCACCTTGTCGAAGCTCCAGCTCCTGCTCAACGGTCATTCTCCTCCAGCAACCAACCCCGGCGAAGGGGAAACGGATGAGGGAGAGGGGAGGACAGAAAGGGGTACAAGTGCGGGGAAGGGGATGGGGAGGGAGGGGGGAAGGGGAGAGGGACGGGGTAGAGAGAGGGAGGAAGTGTTGGGAGGGAAGGAGAGGGAGGAGGCAACATACCATTCGAGATCTTGATCGAGGTACATGTCAAAGTCAAGAACTGTAGACTCGAAAATTGCGCTCAATGTGCGGCCAGTCGTCGAGTCCTCCATGGACAACCCTTGCAGCCCTCGGTCGACGGCGTCCGAGGACGGAACTCCCGTGCTCTGCTCCGTCTGCATCTCCTCCGCTTCGTACCTTGGCACTCCCAGCCTGCAAGGCAGAAGGTGAGGAGGAGAAGACTGGTGGTAACAGACCGGAGATCGGACAGGAAGGTATCTTTGAACCCTCGCTGCTGCAGCATCCTCTCTGCATTGGAGTCGCGCGGGATTGCAAGGCCGGGCGGGACATTCTCACCAAATCCAGCAAAGACCTGGATGAGGACATCACGATATTTCAACACCAGTTTTTCCTCCCTTGCCCACAGACTCTCCACACTAGTTGCTACTCATGTCAAAAATCTTCTCGGCACTGGTTGCTCCTCTTACATCTACGCTCTCTGCTAACCTGCCAGCACGTCTGACAGACTTGAATCGCAATCTCACCATTCTACTGCTCGGATCCCCCTTTCTTCAGGCACACCCTCGTTGCAATGTAAGCTCTCTCTACAACACTTCTCGCGCAAGAGTCTTTGTCTTCTCATCGTCAAGCTTCTGCTGTCTCCTCGCTATCATCGTTTCCCTTGCCTCTTGTTTCAAAACCTCCTATCCAGCCTCCTGTGCCAGGCAACAAAACCCTCGTGCCGCCTACTCTACTGGGTCTCTTCTTCCATACCAGCCTCATTTTTTGTTTCCCTCCATCCTACTGCTGCTCTCCTCCTCCTCCTCCTGATCCTCATCAAGCATCTCATCACTCCTCCTCCTCCTCCTCCTCCTCCTCCTCTCATCACCTGGTTCAACTTTAGCAGCCCCAACCCCGCAGTCCCGACATGCTGCCGCCTTCGAAACAGCCGTTACAAACCGCTACACATTCAACAAGGATCGTTACAGAACCGTTGTGCTCAACAGTCCCGCCGCGCGCGGCCGTGTCACCGTGACGGAGTCCTGAGTGCCGGCCGGGCCGCGGGCGCCAGGCCGGCATCCGACTCGGCGAACTTCGAAGTGATGCCGGGCCATCATTGCCGATGATCGTCGTGTCGGAGGCGGTGGAGGCGGTGGAGACTGTGGAGGCGGTGGAGGCGGTGCGGCACTCGGGGCCGAGTCATCATATGATGCCATGATGCGCGCGCGCGACTCAGTGAATTTGATGTTCACAGTCACCCGTATGCCGGTACGCCGCTCTGTGCGCAGTGCCCGTGATCGGACGGTGAACTCCCCCCCGGCCCTCCGGATCACGGGCCGCGGCGGCGTCGCCCGCCCCTCACCGTGATCGCCGGGTGCCACTGACTGATCTGAGCAGTCTCGAGTCGGATCACTGTCCTCGTACTGTTTTTCACTTACCTTTAAGTAAAAATCACCGACCGTCTGTTACTCGTATCCGACGAGTGACAGGCTCCATTGCGCCTGCTCAACCCTACCCCCTTATAACCCCCACCCCTACCCCTATTTCAGATACCGCCTTTGTGACAGCACCCTTTCAAGACAGTGTAGACCCTAACAAAAACCTGATCTATTTTCTAGGATGAGTGGGTACTATACTACCCCCCACCCCCCAAATATCTTAACCCACCCCTATCATTGCCCCCCGTTCCAGGAGCGCCTCCCATGGCGTAGCTGACACACAGATACGTTTAAAATGGCAAGAGGAGAAGGCGGAGGAGGGGAGGAGGAGGAGTAGAAGGAGGAAAAGGGAAAGGAAGAGAGGGAGCAGGAGCTCGTGAACAAGGAAGCGAGGTCTACGAGGATGAATATATGGACTGTCGTTGTATCCTTTCTCTTGTTGAACGTTTCCTGTAGTTCTGTCATGCTTACTTTAATGATAGCTCATTTGATGATATGAAGTGTCTTCTCGTTGCGTTGCAAGTTGCAGTTTTTACATATCTCTGGTGTCTTCATATCACCATCACCCTGTTTCGAGCTTGAGTAGCGATGACGAGTGGAGGTGGAAAGGACTGGAACCGATCTGTTACTATCTTGAACATCTTGAATGGCAACGAGAAGCTTGTCCTGACTTGGACCACAGCAGGCTCGAGAGATAAGAAGCATGCGGGAGAGAAGCAGAGACGCTGTGCTCTCAACTCGCCATCGTCGGATACTCCATCTCTCCATCTTGTTCGCCCTCACCACCACAGCTTGTCTTTCGGACGCCAAACTCATCTTAATGGTGAATCCTTGCGACTTGCTCGCATGGACTCTTGACGGCGTTTCATGTCGCAGAAGGCAAACTTGGCGTCTCCTCTGCGCCTCAAGGGAGGATCGTCGTCGGTTGCTCTGCCAACAGGCCGTGGCAAGCTAGAGTCCAGTGAACAAGTTCCAGTTCCGCAGGCATCTGAGGAGGAGAGCCAGTCGTCTGCTGGCAAGAAGTTTGTCAATAAGTTTGCGTCTTCTCCCTTTGGAGGAGGAGGAGGAGGAGGAGGAGGCTTCATGCCTGCTCGTACTGCTTCCTACTCCTGCCTGAACGAGCTCGTCCTCACGAAGCCGCACAAGGAGGGGGAGGAGGCGACGCTATCGGAGGAGGCAGTGAAGCTCTTGGAGGAGAAGCTTGCAAAAGACTCCAAGTCAGCGGAGGGAGAGATCGAGGTGAGGGACGAGGGAGAGGGGGACGAGGGAGGAGAGAAGAGGGAGGAGAGGAGGTTGTGTGACCGGATTGCCATACAGGTCGTTCCTGTGGAACAGAGGCTGAGCGTGGTTATTGTCTCATCTGAGGTGAAAACGGGAGGAGCGGGGATGAAGGAGGATGAAAGAGGATGAACGAAGAGGAAGCCGAAATGAGGGAGGAAGAAGGAGATATTAAGGGAAGGGAGGAGACAGGAGTGGTAGGAGAGAGAGGAGAGAGATAGAGAGGAAATTGGAGGAAAAGCAACAAGCGATGGGGAATGGAAGAGGGATAGAGTGTGTCACTGGTGCGACAGGTTGCGCCTTTCTCCAAGTCCGGAGGCCTCGCGGATGTTTGTGACAAGCTCGGAGTTGCACTTTCAAGGATGGGGCACCGAGTGATGACAGTTGCTCCTCTCTACTGGAGGTGGGGGAGGAGAGAAGACAAGGGGCAAGAGAGGTTGAGGAGGGCGTGACGCAGGAGGACACCATGGAGGAGGAAGACGGGGAAGGGGAGGAGCGCAGAGGGGAGAAGTGGAACAGGAGCTAGAGGAGAAGGAGGAGGAGCAAGAGGAGGAGCAAGAGGAGGAGCAAGAGGAGGGTGTAAGGGAGGAGAGGAGGAGTCGAGTGGAGGAAGTGAGGTAGAGTCTTGACGTGACTGGCTTGTTACAGGTACGAGGGGATCCAAGGGACCGGGAGCACGAGGGAGTTCAGAGTGTTCAACCAGGTTGGGAGGTTCCTTGTGTGCTTGGCTCCTGCTGAGAGCTGGTCAGAACCATAGGGTCGAGTACTTCCACAAGTGGAGGGAGACGACTCCTGCCAAGGGATCGGAGCCGAGCAAGGTGACTGATAGGAGGGAGGGAGGGAGGGAGGGAGGGAGGGAGGGAGGGAGGGAGGGGAGGGAGGGAGGAGAGTGGGGGGTGAGAGGGAGGGCATGGAGGTCTGTCTTGTCTGTTTGCCATGGGGTCAAGCATCTAGAGTTCTCGCTCACGTGATGTCAGGGGGTCGACCACGTGTTCGTTCAGAATTCTTGCTATGAGCGGTCGGGGATGTATGGACATCATGACGACCTGATGCGATTCGCGCTCTTGTCCTGGGTATGACAAGCTGAAGAGTTTTATGTTGCTGCCTGTCGACTCTCTGTGCTCCTCCGTCCTGCTTGTTTTGTTCGTTGCTTGGTATCTCCCGCCCCGTTCCCTCTCACAATTGTTCTCTCTTTCTCCCCCCGCCCCCTCTCCCTCTTTGCCTCCTTCTCCTCCTTCTCCTCCTTCTCCTCCTTCTCCTCCTTCTCCTCCTTCTCCTCCTTCTCCTCCTCCTCTTCACCTCAGTTTTCTTGACTCATGTCGAGTTTGTTCTTCGAACCTTTGTGCATCACATCACCACAACAACTTGTCTCATCTCAATCTTGCTGGTCATGTCTTGTTTTCCTCCACTGTTTCTTCCTCTCCTTCTCATTTTTCAACTTTTCCTCTTTGCCAGGCTGCCCTCGAAGCTCCGTTTGCCGTCGATTGTGGAGGAGCCGTTTACGGTTGTTTGGAGGGGGAGAAAGGAAGGGGAGGGAGGAAGGGGAGGGAGGGAGGGAAGGGAGGGGAGGGAGGGAGGGAAGGGAAGAAAGGGAGATCGCAAGGAGAGAAGAGGGAGGTCACAAGGAGCGGAAGGGGAGGAGTGGGAGGTCACAAGAGGACAGGAGGGACAAGGGCAGGGGCCGAGGGGCGGGAGGGGAGCAGAGGAGGAGGGAGACGAGTGAGAGCGTAATGGATGGTTTGCAGGAGACAACGTTGTTTTCCTCATCAATGACTGGATGGTCGGCCTAGTCCCCCTCATCATGACGTCTCATTACCGCCGTTATGGTGACTGCTGCCAACACATCTCCGCCCCTTCTCTTGCTGATCCTCCTCCTCACTCCTTACCTCTTCCCCCCTTTCTCCTTCGTCTCCTCTCTCGGCTGATCTTCGTCCTCGTCCTCGTCCTCGTCCTCGTCCTCGTCCTCGTCCTCGTCCTCGTCCTTGTCCTCGTCCTCGTCCTCTTTGCCGTGTTTCCCTCCTCCCTCCCTCTCGTGTTCATCTACATCATCCTTTCGGCTACTGCTTGTCATACTGCGATCGTTTTCTTCCATCCTCTCCTTTCTCCCATTCTCCTCCCCTTCCTTTTCCTCTCTGGATCTAATTGTCTCGAATTTCTCATCCTTACAAGTGACTCAGGTTGCTACAACAGCGCAAGAACAATCTTCGATATCCACAACATGGGATATTGTGGAAACTTTCCTGTTTGGTAACTCCCTCCGCCCCCCTTCCGCTTCCTCCGCTTCCTCCTCGTCCTCCTCTCCCTTCCCCCTTCTCGATGTTTGCCCACCGCCTCCCCTCCTGCTCGCCCGCTCCTCTCCTCTCCCCACCACCTCGATTCCCTCCCCCATCTCTCCTCTTCTAATCTTCTCTCTTCCCTCCCCCTCCCCCTCCCCCTCCCCCTCCCCATCCAATCTATCCTCCGTCCTCCGTCCTCCCGTCTCTCCTTCTGCTGATTGTTGGGCAGCAAACCTGAGGACCTCGGTCTGCCTGACGGAGCTTACTTCGACAAGCTGTTTCATGACAATCAGATCAAGCTGCTAAAAGTGAGGCTAAAGGAGTTTTTTATTTCCTTTTCCTCTTCTTCCTCTTCCTCTTCTTCCTCTCCTCCCTCTCCCCCCTCTTCCCCCTCTTCCTGCTGCTGCTGCTCCTTCTCCTCGTCCTCGTCCTCCTCGTCCTCGTCCACCTCGTCCTCGTCCTCGTCCACCTAGTCCTCGTCCTCGTCCACCTAGTCCTCGTCCTCGTCCCCTCGTCCTCTTCGACTTCGTCCTCGTCCTCGTCCTCCTTCTCCTTCTCCACCTCCACCACCACCACCTCCTCTTCCTCCTTTGAGCTCTTGTTACTGCTCGAGCTCCTCCTCCTCTTTCAGCGTGTCCTCTTGTTTCTGCCGATAGTTTCATTCCACCTCCTCCTCACAGTCAACTCCTGCCTCTCCTGACGTCTCTGACTTCAGGGAGGCATCGAACTCGCCGATCGAGTAGTTACAGTCTCGCCAAGTTACTGCGAGGAGGTAGGAAGGGAGGCGTCGGTCGGTGCTGTCTCAGACATGTTGCAGATCGTGACAGTAGAAGGAGGATGGGGCTTGCATGATATCTGCAGGAGCAGGTGAAAAGGGCAGAGGAGAGGAGAGGAGAGGAGAGGAGAGGAGAGGAGAGGAGAGGAGAGGAGAGGAGAGGAGAGGAGAGGAGAGGAGAGGAATAAATCTTCCTCCTCAGATTTCCTCATCTGGACGGAGTGCTAAATGGCATTGATATTGACGAGTGGAATCCGTCGACAGACAAGTTTTTGTCCTCGCAGTTTCAGGGGTCTGTTGAGCTGATTAGAAACGAACAAGCTGATGACGATGATGATGATAATGCAGTTATGACAACTTCTTCTCCGTCGATGATATGAAAGGTGACGGCAGATGTTTTGATGATGATGATGATGATGATGATGATGATGATGATGATGATGATGCTGATGATGAATCTTTTGCTTGCTTCTGATACCAACCAGGCAAACAAGCGGCAAAGCTTCACCTTCAGAACAAACTTGGTCTCAGGGTGAGTTTTCACACCTTGTATATTCCTGCCCTTCACGCTGCTGCCCTTCCTCTTTTTTATCGCTCTCCCTCCTCGATCATCCTTTCCTCCTTCCCTTCCCTTTCTCCTCCTGCTCCTGCTCCTGCTCCTGCCCCTGCTCCTGCTCCTGCTCCTGCTCCTGCTCCTGCTCCTGCTCCTGCTCCTGCTCCT
>NW_005434582.1:123192-137532 GCF_000315625.1 Guillardia theta CCMP2712 | reverse complement strand
GGATCCCAATGTTCCCATCGTAGCTTTCATCGGACGACTTGGTGCCAACCTCTCCTCTCCTTTTCATCTTTTTCGCTGCCCTGCCCTGCCCTGCCCTGCCCTGCCCTGCCCTGCCCTGCCCTGCCCTGCCCTGCTCTCCTTTCCTCTCCGCAACCTTTTCCTCCCGTCTCCCCCCCACTTCTCCTAGTACTATCTTCCTCTTGTTCCTTCATGTCACTAGCTCAAATCTCTTGCAGCCTATCAGAAAGGCATCGACGTGATCGAGTCAATCTTTGGCTGGTAATTCATTGATCTCAATTTCTCCTACATCCTCTTCGCCCTCGTCCTTGCCCCTGCCCTTGCCCCCTCCTCCTCCTCTCCCTCCTCGTCCTCTTCCCTCTCATCTTGCCATATCTTCTCTCTCATCTTCTCCTCATGCTTGTTCAAGGCTCATGAACGGCGACCCCAACGGCGTGACAGGCTACGTGCAGCTCATTATGATGGGAACTGGAGACGAGAAGTGAGAAAATTCCTCATCCGCCTCCTCCCTTCCTCTTTCTCTTCCTTCCTCCATCCTCGTGCATCTGCTCCTCCTGCTCCTCCTGCTCCTTCTGCTCCTCCTGCTCCTCGTCCTCCTTTTCCCCTTTTTTCTTTTTCTCCCCCATCTGCTTCCCTTTTCCTTGCCAGCCTCTGTAACCTCTTCCCGCAGATATGCCAACTTCCTGAGAAACGCTGAGAACAACAACAAAGGAAGAGTCGTTGGTGAATGATTTTCCTCCACATCCCTAGCTCCCTGCCTGTCTGATTGCTTCCCTACCTAGTCTCCCTCCCTCCCTCCCTCCCTCCCTCCCTCCCTCCCTCTTGTCGGCTGCATGACTTGGCTGCTAGGTTACGTTGGGTTCACGTCTGAGCTGGAGCACAAGATCATTGCAGGAGCAGACATCCTTTTGATGCCGTCGAGGTGAGATGCAGAAGCCGAGGAAGCGGGGAGGACGAGGAGGAGAAGTAGGACGAGGAAGCGGGGAGGACGAGGAGGAGAAGCAGGATGAGGGAGATCAGCAGGACGAAGACGAAGAGCAGGAGAATAAGGAGGATGAGGGAGAGGAGGGAGAGGAGGAAGAGGAGTGGGGACAGGTAGAGCGAGGGAGAGCTGAGGGGGGTGAAGGGGAGGTAAGAGCAGGGGAGCGGTAAGGAGGAGCCGTGAGGAGGAAGGAGCGTGAGGGGCTCTAAAAGAATATCTGGCAGGTACGAACCATGCGGACTTCCTCAGGTATTTTTACACTTGGTTGGTTTAATACTCTGAGAATTTTCCTTTTCTGCTCCTGCTCCTGCTCCTCCTGCTTCTGCTCCTGCTCCTGCTCCTGCTCCTGCTCCTGCTCCTGACCCTGACCCTGACCCTGCTCCTGACCCTGCTCCTGCTCCTGCTCCTTCTCCCTCTCTTTCTCCACCCTCCACCTGTTTCTGCTCCACTTCCCGTCCTTTCTCGGTCCCCCCTGCCTCATGCCCTAGATGTATGCCCAGCGATATGGAACTGTGCCGGTGAGAACTACCCTCGCAAATTCTCCAGCTCCAGCTCAGCTCTTCCTCTACAGGTGGTACACGCGACAGGAGGGCTGAAAGACTCTGTGCAGCAGTACGACCCCTTCCAGGTCCTACCTGTTGCTCCTGCTCCTGCTCCTGCTCCTGCTCCTGCTCCTGCTCCTGCTCCTGCTCCTGCTCCTGCTCCTGCTCCTGCTCCTGCTCCTGCTCCTGACTTCCATGTAACTTCTCCGTGATGATGATCCTCGTCCTCGTCCTCGTCCTCGTCCTCGTCCTCCTCGTCCTCCTCTGGCTGCTGCTCATGATCCTACTCCTCCTGCTCGTCTTGCCCCAGCCGCTGCTCCCCCTGCCCCTCCTGCGGTCTTTCTCACTATCCACTCACCTGCACATGCTGCAGGGTACGGGGACAGGCTGGAAATTCGACAGGTGACCCTTCCGACCCCTTTGTCGTGCCTCTGCCCCTGCTGCTGCCCCTGCTGCTGCCCCTGCTGCTGCCCCTGCTGCTGCTGCTGCTGCTGCTGCTGCTGCTGCTGCTGCTGCTGGCTGCTGCTGCTGCTGCTGCTGCTGCTGCTGCTGCTGCTGCTGCTGCTGCTGCTGCTGCTGCTGATGGCTGCTGCTGGCTGCCGCTGCTGCTGCTGCTGCTGCTGCTGTATTTCCTCCTGCACCTTCTCCTTCTCCTGCTCTTGCGCCTGCTCCTCGTCTCACGTCGGCGACCCTGACGTCCTCGCAGATGTGACGCGGAGGGGGTCAAGTTCGGTCTTTGGCATGCGCTCAACACCTACAAGAACCACAAGGAGGCATGGCAAGGTGAGGGAGGGAGTGGAGGGAGCGGAGGGAGGGAAGGTACGAGGAGGGAGTGGAGGAAGGAGGAGGGTGGAGAATTAGTGCGGGAAGAGTCTGGTCGAGCAAAGATACCGAGGGGGTTGTGAAGATCAAGAAAGGAGCGGATACTTCAGGGGGAGGAGGAGGACGACGAGGAGGGACAGGACGACAAGGAGCACAAGCAGGAGGAGGAGGTTGTGGTGGTGGAGGGAGAGCCACAGGATGGGGAGGAGGCTGACGATGAGCTGGTGGCGGAGGAGGCTGAGGCTGAGGAGGAGGTGCAGAGCATGTTGTGGTAGCTGCTAACATTTGTGCCTTGCTCAGAGCTGGTGAAACGCTGCATGCAACAAGACTTCTCCTGGAATCGCTCAGCAAAGAGTAGGAGGAGGAGGAGGAGGAGGAGGAGGAGGAAGTAGTAGTAGTAGTAGTAGTAGTAGTAGTAGGAGGAGGAGGAGGAGGAGGAGGAAGTAGTAGGAGGAGGAAGGAGGAAGGAGGAGGAAGGAGGAAGAAGGAGATGTGCTGGAGGCTACACGCGCTAACTGATGCTCGCAGGGTACATGGAGATCTTCGGGTGGGCCAAGATCGACCCTCCTTTCCATCAACCTCATCGATTCTAATGAACATCTCGCCCCATTACTTGCAAACCTCCTCCGTTCCCTATGAGCCTCTGTCTTGGAACCGGTTGGATCGCAACTCCCAGTATCCCCATTGAAAACACTTCAGTTCGCAGCACTGCCTTCCCAAACGTTGCATACTGAGTCTTTATCATCTGAAAAGCCGCATCTTGAGACCTTGATGTCTCAGTTCGCAACGCTTCGACATCTATTCCCCTCCTCCACACGCGCACCCACAGCATGTCGAGCGCAATCATGGCAACCGAGCTCACTGTCGATGAGGCGATCGCAGCTCTCTACCCAGAGGACGTCTACTCTTCTCCATCCTCCTCCTCGAGCTTGTCGCCAGCTCACAGCCTATCCTCTTCCTGCACAGTCAACCAACGTTCGCCCTTCTCAGACTCTGGCCCAACCCTCGCTTCCTCTCCCCCAAACTCCTTCAAGTCTCCCGCAGACACTTCGGGTGGGACAGATTCCTCGTATCTCACTCTTGCATGCCCCAACGAAGCCCAGCTCTCCCGTCGCATGTGGACGCAGGACGAGCAAGTCTGCTTCCTCGAGGCTCTCCCCAGGAATGTGTCTGTGCGGCAGGTGACGGGGCTCAGAGATGAGCGAGGGAGGCTGAGGGTGGGGCTGGGCAGAGGAGCAGCAAGGAGGATTGCGGAAGCAGTGGGGACCAGGAGCGAGGCGCAGGTGCGGTCTCACGCTCAGAAGTTCTTCGAGCAGGCGGAGAGAGGGGGACGGGACTGGCGGGGCAGTCTGGGGATGTAACAGGAGCTACGGACTATACGAGAGACGGAGAAGGGGGAGAGGGAGCCGGAGCAGCAGGACCAGCAGCAGGACCAGCAGCAGGACCAGCAGCAGGACCAGCAGCAGGACCAGAGGAGGACCAGAGGAGGAGGAGGAGGAGGTAGACAATCACACGACATGTCGGCACTTGCAAGTCCGCAGTCAGCCCAGTCAAGCCGTCATGTCCGCATGAGATGCGCAACCCAAGTACTCGAGGAAACGTATAGAACATACTGGAGATGGAGGATGCTTTACCCGCAATATGAGATATAGTGAAGAAACGCTTTGAAATCGTTTTCTTGCTTGCTTGTCTACACAGGGAGCTGTCTTTTGTTTCTCAACTTTGTAGAGATTGATTTACGATTCATCAGTCAGTAGGTCACAGTCGAATCTGTTCTTCTTAGACTCCTCGATTTTTATTCTTTCTCTGACTGACTGAATGACTGACTCATTCAGAAGTCTGTCAAGTCAGTTGCCATGACGGATCAACTTAGTGTAAAGGGCTCGAATGACATCAAACGACATTCAAGTTCCAGACGGAACATTACAATTCTTCATGCTGTGTTGAATTTCCTGCCATATGTCTCGTACATCTCGAACTTCCAGTGTACTTCTTGAATGCATGAAGTACCCACTCTCAGGTTTGACCTGTCCGCTGCATCTTAATTCGATGATTCAATACTCGCAAGCCTTGCTTTTCTGATCAATTTTTTGCTGTTCTGTGAGGAATGCAACTTTCCTTCTTCATTGCTGGCTTGCAAAACTTCACTCGTGTGCTCTCAACTTCTACCCTCGTGTACTCTCGGACTGACAATCACAAAGAAAGTGAATTCTCCTGAAATCAATTTGAAACGAATATAGTTGGCAATTTTGCACCGCTCACAAAGTGAGTCTACAAGTTGCAAAACTTTGATAATGTTGTTTCACACCATAGTTCGTATGTCAGATCAAGAAACTTGAAAAGCCAACGCTGCCATTCCACGAGCTTCAACTGAGTTCTTTCGATGTTGCACAAATGTCACACTTTCTTCCTTCGATGCTACAAGATTAAACTAACTTCAGATGAGAACAGGCAAAACATGCCTGATCTGGACTGAGTGTTTGGATCATCAGGATTTCTCAGAATGTTTTCATTGATGAACAATTTCGTAACATAGTTCTGAGTATAAAAGAATAATAAATGGGAATGGGAGAGGAAAGGAGCAAACACATTCACTCACTTCTACTCGTGGCTAACTGACTGACTTGTGACAAGTTGATGCCGGGCAAGAATACCTTGTAATGACCTGCAGGATCCAGGTGAAACGAGTGGAATTTTACGAAAACGGATGTATAATTTCCTGCACTTCAGCAGTTGCTCAACATTGAAAGCGGAGCAGTTCAAATCATTTTGAAGGTTTTGATACAATTTTCATCCAATTGAGTTATGTATTCATGCAGGAAACTCTTCGTACAATGAAAGTTTGACCGAATTGCGGTCGAAGTAATTTTCGTTTGTCGAAAGACCCCGTATTTGATAGGACCATATCATTTCTTACTTCCGGGCAGGTTCCGATTGTTTGATCTAGGTTCGACATAATTTCCTCAAAGCAAATCTCCGAGAGGATCATAAGGATGGTTGTCAATGCCGTTGTGAGGGAGATCAGCAGTCTTTTCCACATTCCAAGACAACTGCAGTGAAAGTGGATGACACGTGAACCGATGGGATGCCTCTCTGTTGCTGAGAACTGCTTCCTGGCACCTTTCTGATCACGTTGTTGAGATGGAGGAGGACGGAAAGCAAAGGACAGCGAGGTTCGAATCACGAGACAAAGGGGCAAAACCTCCTCAAGGGCGGCGGCGCTACGAGGTCTTGGGGTAGATATCTCAGCCACCATACCATGTAGTAAAGTGCCCTCAGGATTGGTACCGCAGAGCCCGGCCTGTAAAACGACGTACTACGGTAAAATATCTTTTTTTATCGTTACACCGGTCGCAACTGTCAGCCAGGAGTAAATTGACTGTCAGCAAGGTCACGGTTCTCCCTCACTTCGTTGCGTCCTAAAGTTACGGACCCGTGGTTTGCCCAACATTTTCGTACGTCCGGTGGGTGGGGGTTCTGGTGGGTCGTAGTGAGGGCTCGCCTCAACACTGCGCTCTGGAGCGTTCCCGGGGTCACGGTGACCCTTTCGGACAAGTCCGGATGATGCCGGTACTGCAGGCTGACCGTTCTTACCACTGGAAGCTCAACGGTTGGGAGTACCTGACTGATCACGGATCTCGGCAAACTCACGTGACTTGGCCGCCGCTGGCCAGGCTGAGTGCAGTGCGCGGCGATACGTGAAAGTTGAATCATACGATCATAAGGCCTTTGAGAGTCAAGATTTTCCGAGGGCCTGGAGATCCGATCGGAGAGTCGGAAGCTCGAAGCTGAGCGGCAACGGATGACTGATGCGGCCGGGCGGCCACGCCCGGATCCCGTCCTCAAAGTTTTCACTGATTTTGAAAGTTTCAAGTTTCAGGTTTGGCAATCTCTAATATAAGCCTGACTCTGTGTGAGTGAGACACCGTACTGTCAGCAAGGGCCGGCCGGCCGGCCGCCCCTCAGCCGCCGGGCCGCAGCCTTGCCAAGTTGACTCTGAGCCGATCAGAGTCCGATCCGCCGATTCCGATCAGCGTTGATCGGACCGCCGCTCTGGCAACTTCGGCGGCCGCGCCGCCGGGAGTCCGACTCTCCGCCGCGCCGCCCGGCCGCCGCAGCGGACTCGTAGGCGGACTCGCCGGGAACGGACAGTGAGTCCCGCCGCAGCCGGGCCGCCCGGCCCCGCGGCGGGCCCGGCTGCGATTCCGACCGTAGTCCGGGGGCGGGCCCCGGCGCGGCCGCACGCCTCGGGCCTGCCCGGCCGGCCGATGGATGGATCGTCGGACTCCGAGGCTCACTGGCGAGTCACGGTCCGGGGCCGGACGGTCAGCAGCTCGGCGCGGCGCCCGGCCCGGCCGCGCCGGCCGCCGGCCCGGGCCGGCCCGCCGGGCCAGCAGTGACTGCCAGTGCCCCGGCAGTCACGGTGACAGCGGCGAACTTCAGGAAGTTCCGACGAGGATGTGACTAACTTGCCTAAGTTGGAGTCATCGAGTCCGATCCGACAACCAGTGACCCACTGGCCCAGTGGGCCCGGCGGGCCCGCTGAGTCACCGGGCCTGGGGGGCGGGACCCGGACCGGCCGCTCCGACTCGGTGCAGCAGCCGCGCGCCGCAGCGCGCCGCCGGCTCAGCGTTGCTCTGCACCCCGGCCGGGCGGTGACGGACTGGCCGACTGGGCCCGGGACCGTACTCCCGCCCCGCCGGCCCGGGTCCCCGGCCCCGGCCCGGCCGGCGCCCGGCGCCTCAGCGGCCGCGACTAAATCATACAATGACAAAGAGCTCATAAAATATAATAAAATCACATAAAACAATGTAGCCTTCAATCTCCCAGTACGTAGAAGTATCACAAAGTTTTACACAGCAAATTTACATCGATTTAGGCGTCTATTTGTTTTTTTGTTTCTCAGAAAATAACTCTTATGGCGAAGAAAATGTATTATTGTTTCACCCCAGAAGCGGCCCCCCACCCTCTTCTCACCCTACCCCTGTTGACGACTTACGTTTCGCCTTTGTACCCTCTAATATCCACTTGTGGACCCACCTTTTTCAGACAAAATTCCTCGTTTTATCGAGACCCTACCCACTTCATTAGAATTGACCTTCGATAGGTTCCTTTGCGCCCCCCTACTACCCCCACCCCATAAACCTCACTCTCCCCAAACATGCTTTGGAAGGCATGCTCTCGAACAACTACCCACCCGACGACTAGATTGTACCCCAACTTTCTCATACAAGTACCCCACCCTTGAAGAATGTGTCATTCCTTGCAATCTGTACACCCCCTTTTACAATCGTAGGGGAGGGTACCACCCCCTCTTCATCAATGAACGGTCCTCCTAAAAATACACATTCTTGCAAACTGTTGTACTACCCACCCCCTTTTATCCAGTGATCGTACCCCCCTCGATTTTTAGGACCGGGTCCTTCTTCTAAAACACTTGTGGCCTAAAACTATAAGTATTTTAGAAGGGGGTGGTGCATTTATGATAGAGTTGGCGCAAGCAAAATAAGAGGTCATAACACACAGAGGCAGCGAGAGAATGTACAGAAGATGATTGAGAGAATCTCTACGGTACAATTGACGTTTAATAGCCAGCATTTCTGAACACAGTTTTGATGCAATAAAATATAAACTATTTTCGGGTGAAATGGATGACAGGACACAAATCGGATTAAGATTCACAATAAACTTAAAAACAATAACAGCCAACTGGTAAATGCGGCATCATCTCTCAATCCTTCTCAAAGGTCAATCGGTACACATTTAACAAGTACATATAAATTTTTGGTACAATCTTTTCATATCTCCTTCTACCAGGGCCCCCTCGAGATAGTACGACGGTACAAACTCCCGTACCAGATCCAACAGGACCCACCCCCTTTCTTTTGTGACGCACCGAGAACCATCTCCTCCCCTTTCACCTGCTCTACAGCTCTCTGCACTCCTGCTCCGGTCCCGCTGCGCCCCGTTGGTTCCTTCCTGCCTGTCACTGGAGTTGCCCGGCGGTCCTCCTGCTACGGTAACTCATGGCCCCAACCCCGTCCTCCTGATACCTTCCGTTCTGTGTTGAGTTGCGCCTGCTCTGTTGCGTTTGGGTTGCAGCGGAATTTCTCACAATGTTGTCGCGCCTCTGAGCTCCATGTCCACTCGCTCCTAGCTCTATGATGGTTATGCTTTCGTCTCTGACATGATATCGAGCAGGTACTGACAAATGGCCTCGCTGGAGAAGGCAGGCAGTCTTATTTCTGGTTCGTCTCGTTACAGCTTGCATGATGATACCGACCTGCTAGAAGTGAAGAAGAGTAGGAGCTTGCCGGCTAACTCACCCTTTGTCGGCACGTTCCACCGCGGGCATGCAGTTGCAAACTCTCACACTTCGAGGGCTGTGCTGTTGGACAACGGAGTGGAGGAGATGCTCTTTCGGTGTCCGTACGTGGATAGCCCGAACTCTCCCATGTCAAGGCACTCGTGGAAAGATGCCCTTGAGGTTCTTAACGAGGACCAGGAAGAATCCTCCCACACAGACCATGTCACGGGACCAGCTCCCATCCCGCATGATTCAGAGATTGACTGCCATGACATCGAAGACAAGTTCCTCCATGATCTCTCGAAGGATCTCAGTTCAGCTCCCACTCCGGAGCTAGTTCCTCGGTCTGACAGGAGCCTGTCGCTTGAAGCCAACAAGTTTGTAAGACCAGTCAATCCGTTCAAGGCGAAGGAGGCAGGGCCTTGCCGGCAGAGATCCAACAGAATGAAGCGCCAGCATAGCTTCACGGACATTATGGACTATGCAAGGCTCCCACAGTCCCCTGAACTCTGTGGTCTGCAAGCAATTCTTCCCAAGCAATCGGGTGTGAGAGTCTTGGATAAGCTGGGGGAGGGGACCTTTGCCAAAGTGGTTCTTGCGCTGAACAGGACGAATAAAGGAGACTGGAAAGGGTCGACCATCTTCAGGAAAATCTGGAAGCTCCCTCGAGAGGGTGACCAAGTTGTCTTGAAATGTGTGAAGAAGGAAGAATTTGCTTGCCATGGAATTTCCGTTGAAAGTGAAGTGGATATTCACTCACGATGCAGGCATCCAAACATACCGATGATGTATGGTTACTATCAGGATGGTCAGAATATCATCATGATACTAGACTATGTTGCGGGCAAGGAGCTCAAGGAACTGATGCAAGTCAAGAGAACTATAGCAGAAAAGGAATCATGCATTGTTATCCTTCAGGTGCTAAGAGCGCTTGCCCATATGCATTCCCAAGGGTTTGTACACAGGGATGTGTCTCCAAGGAATGTACTGGTTACAGACACTTCCCGGGCCTGGCTCATCGATCTTGGGCTCGCAACCGACACCAAGGGCAAATCTTCTGCGATGGCTGCATCCTCTGCGATGGGAACCATTGGCTACATCGCGCCGGAGTGCATCATCAACTCGCTGGAGGTTTCGATGGGGACTGATGTATGGGCGTGTGGAATTATACTATACGAGATGATCTTCGGCTTTAGCCCGTTCTTACCGGCTGAGCTTCACAATCAAGATCCTGTACCGTTCCCAGACCCTTCATGGGGCCTTGAATGCAGCCATCAAGTGAAGGATCTGATAGAGAAGCTGCTGCAGAAGAACCCGGCGCACAGGATCAGTTCTAGGGACGCCGTCTGTCATGAATGCTTCACTCCTGATATCGTCGGTTATGTGGACGAGATCTGCGGGACGCAAGAGATCCATGTTGGAGCGGATGAAGAGGTTGAGACGGACGTGAGGAGCAGAGAAGAGGAGATAGACCCCGCCATCGCGAGGAAGACGTGCTTGGCTGTAGACCTCCTCACCCCGGCTACTCTCGAATCCACCAAGGGCGATCACCGAAACTTCATGGCAAGGGTGAGAACAATCGGTCGGTCTGATCAGACTGCTAACACACAGCTCCTCCCGTCCAGGTTCTTGTGAAGAGCGACTCCATCGAAGAAATGCCCGAGTTGCTTCTCCATGACAACGGTGAAGGTAAGGGGATCGTTTCGCTGGAGCGGGGCGCAGCGCTGATCGACCGCCCTGCAGGAGCTGGACTCTAGAGGAGCTAACACACGTTGCCGAGGGATCGGCAGTTCGCTCCATGGAGCGCCCCCTGTTCATATCTGTGTGTACCATATGTCATAATATTCGGTGTTAACGACTCGAGTCATGTTTCATTACCCTATATGTACAATGTCACCCTGCTTGCTGATACTTGAGATGAATACTTCTATTTATGTCAATGAATTTTGAGAACCAAACGCCTCATGCCGGCGGCGGGTCCGTTGCCTTCCTGTGGGGGTCTGCTGGAGGGCTGATGTAGCTCAACTCTTGAATCAGATCTCCAGCCTGTGCGTCATTCAGCCAGGCTGCACATACACGCCTCCTACACGCCTCCCACACGCCTCCCTCCCCTCACCGTTGGCCTCCTGTTAGCGTCCGCCTGACAGCACATGGCGATGACGTCGGCCAAGGGCTTAAACCCGATACGAGCCAAGTCGGGCTGAAGGGCCAGCTGCCTGTGAGCTGCCTGCTTGGAGATGAGGACCTCTTGAGGACGAGGGGAGGATGAGACGTGGAGGACGAGGACGAGGGGGACCAGGAGGACGAGGAAGAGGACGAGTGGGACCAGGAGGACGAGGAAGAAGAGGGAGAGGGAGAGGAAGAGGAAGAGGAGGAGGAGGAGGAGAAGGAGTAGCTGCGTGGGTTACCTGAACGAATTCGTCGAGGACGAAGCCCTGGAGGGGGAGCTCCCCCGTGCACATGAACCAGAGGACGAGACCGTAGCTGTAGATGTCTGCCTTCTCGTTGTAGAGGTCGCTGCGGACGACCTCGGGCGCCATGTATCGGATCGTGCCCGTGGTTCCAGTCATTCTGTAGTTTCCCCCGCTCTTCCCCTTATCAAGCACGCGACTGAGCCCGAAGTCGGAGAGCTTGAGGTGACCTTCCGAGGTCAGGAGGAGGTTGCTAGGCTTCAGATCTCGGTGGATGACGGGAGGAGAGAGCTGGTGGAGGCAGCACAGAGCCCGGGCGAGGTCCGTTGCCCATATGAGCACCTGGGAGACGGTCGGCTGCCAGTCTTGCATGCCGTTCTCGAGCCTCTTCCTCTCGAAGAAGCTCTCAAGGCTCCCTCCCTCGAGGTACTCGGTGACGATGAACTTGGGGTCCCAGTCCAGGCAGGCTCCGAGGAAGAGGACGAGGTTGGGGTGGCGCAGCCGGGAGAGGACGGATATCTCGTGCAGGAACCCATGCTGCTGCTCTACGTTCTCTGCATCCTTGAGGATCTTAGTCACCACGGGCATCCCCCTCCACTCGCTCTGCAGTACGACTCCTTGATCTCCCTCCCCGAGCCTCCTGCCCATCCTCACGTCCTCCCTCCGGATCAGCCAACTCTCCTGCTGCCCAGGACGAGCGTTGCGGGGCTGAGAGGAGGATCTCCCGGCCCCAGCGTCGAGCAGGAGCTTCTGGATCTGCTCGTGTCCGGCACGCACAGCGTCTGTCAGAGGACTCCCTCCCCACTTGTCCACACAGTCCACCCTCGCCTTGATGGACAGCAGGTACCGGACTATCTCAACGTGACCTTCAGCCGACGCAAGGTGCAGCGCAGTCCGGTGGAAGTAGTCGCAGGCGTCGGGATCGGCTCCGTTCTGTATCAGCATCTTGATAGTTTTCAGGTCCCCCTTGAACGCTGCGCTGCACATCCCCTCCGCTAGCACCTCCGACGGATCCCCTACCGTCCCTCCCCTGCTAGCCTGGGTCGGGCTCCTGGGCCCCTGTTTCAGCGCCGACAGGAAGCCGCCGATGGCGGAGAGGTGCATGTCGATAGCTTCCATGTGCATCATGATGCTGTGGTTGACGTGCGGCTCGATCGCCATGTCCCTGCTCAGTGCCATGCTGCTCGTCGGACCCTCACCAATCTCCTCGATGGCCCTGCTGAAGCTCATGGCCCGCTCGCACACTTGGTCGATCTTCGGCTTCCAGCAGTGGACGATGGTGCTCAGGACGCTCCCGCCATGGCTGTCACACGTGGTGCTGATCGTCAGCATGACCGAAATGCCGAACAGCAGGCGCCCCCTGCTCCTCGCCATGCTCCAACACTCAGCCAGGTTTACAGCTCACTTCTTCCCGCCCTCGCCATTCCTCCTGCTGATACTGATAAGTGAGTTGCTGCCGTCCTCTCTCCTCTCCTCTCCTCTCTCCTCTCCTCTCTCCTCTCTCCTCTCCTACCCCCCCCCTGCCCGCCTCCTCCCTCCCGCCATGTCCTTCCCCTGCACAAACTCCCCCTCCCCCCATTTCCCCGCTGCATTTGTTGACCTGGGGTAAAAAATAAATCCTTTGAAGGTTTTCCGAGATGCGGCCGAACAATGCAGGAGCAGGCGAGGGGGAGTGGGCGAGAGGGAGGAGCAGGAGGGAGCCGGGGAGAATGCTGGAGGGTTTGAGAGCAGATGGAAGGGGGAGGAAGCAATCAAGGGAAGTGAGAGGAGGGGAGGAGGAGAAGAGAGGAGGAGAAGAGAGGAGGAAAGGACGAGAGGAGAGCAGGGAGGCAACAGCGATCGTTGCAGGAGGCCAGGGGAGGGCAGGGGGATGTGGAGGGCATGTTAGGATAGCAGCTGTTGATGTGGGAGCTGCTGTCTCAGCTAGCTCCTGCTCCTGCTCCTGCTCCTGCTCCTGCTCCTGCTCCTGCTCCTGCTCCTGCTCCTGCTCCTGCTTCTCTTGCTCCTGCTCCTGCTCCTGCTCCTGCTTCTCTTGCTCTTGCTCTTGCTCTTGCTCTTGCTCCTGCTCCTGCTCACCCCTGAGCTGGCAGATGGCTCGCCGGCTCGCAGACTTCAGCAACGAAGGAGAGGGGATAGTGTGGAATGCTTCGCTCCTGCTGCTCAACTACTTCAGGTCAGAGGACGGAGGCGCCGAGCTCTTGCTGATTACAAGGTGGGATGGTAGGACAAATATGAAGGAGGAGATCAAAGGAAAACGCATCCTTGAGCTAGGGGCTGGGGTGGGGCACCTGGCATGGGGGCTGTACGAGATGGGGGCGCAGGTAACGGCAACCAACACCTCCCTGGGGGATCTCGACGTGCTGGGAGCAAACATCAAGCAGTGGAAGGAAGAGGAGGAGCGAGGGGTCAAGACAGGAGGGAGGGAGTACATCGTCAAGTGCATCGGAGGCTCCATGGAGGAGAGGAAGGTGGAGGGAGGATCGATCTCAGTGGAGGAGCTGACGTGAGGTTTTGCCTCCTGTTGTTCCATCGGCCTGACAACGATCAAACCAGGTGGGGAGAGCAGTACTGGGACCAGTCTCCGCTGTCAAGAGCGGGAGATGTGAAGTTTGACATTGTGATCTTAGCGGAAGTGTTCAGTATCCCTGAAGTACACGAGGAGTTGTTGTGGACGCTGCAGAGATTCTGCCATAGAGATGTTAACTTGCTGTTGTGATTGGTTGTCTAGTTGTGAGATGTGCCGTGTCCAGGTGATCGTCTACTCCATCTTCATGAACAGACCCTTCTCCTTCATGTGAGATGAGATTGTCTTTACAACTTCACTGCTTCCAAGGTGTTGAACGTGTCTTGTAAGGTTCCTGGCCCATCTCGCCGATGCTGGAGGTGTGTTGCTGTTGCGAGCATGTCGAGAGTTCTCATGGGGACAAGCAAACAGGTTTCCGCGTTCATCAGTACAAGGAGACGGAGTTTGACAAGTGCGGGATGGATGATGGTGACATGAAATGATGAGTGTTGCAAGTATGACGATGATGTTCAAGACGAGCTGCATATCATGATGCATCGGTACACGTATGATCCAGAGTGAGTGATGGAGATGATGAGAGAGAATGGGAGGGATGGAGATGATGAGAGAGAAGGGGAGGGATGGAGACGATGAGAGAGGAGGAGCGCAGAGAGCTGATGGCAGGCAGGAAGGAAGGCAGGCAGGCAGGCAGGGAGAGGAGGAGGGAGGGAGGGAGGGAGGGAGGGAGGGAGGGA
>NW_005434582.1:87601-120705 GCF_000315625.1 Guillardia theta CCMP2712 | reverse complement strand
GAAAACGAGCCAATACGAGCATGCCGAGGGAGGGGAAGGAACCAGCGAACGAGCGAGGCTTCCTTCCTCTCCCCCGGCATGCTCGTATTCGCTCGTTTTCTGCCTCGCATGCTGATGCTGTTGCCAGATGTCCGCCATCTCCTTCAAAGATAGTCTCAGCGAGGCGCTCGAGTGCGCAGGCCAGGTCAGAGCGAGCGGGTCAGACGACAGGGTGATGTACGTGATGCAGGAGGACAAGATTGTTCTTGCTCTGCTCCATGGCGACTTCGACGACGAGGCTGTAGAGCGCATGGAGGAGACTCTGTGGAGCAACCAGGACATCGTCAAGATCATGGAAAGGTGAAGCAAGACTCTCCTGATCGACATGCTGCGACGACATGGCGCTGAATATGGTGATGGTGCAGGTGTGTAGTCGCAGTACGACTGAATGTCGACACCAGCGAGGGAGGGAAGTATGCAAAGGTGAGGAGGAGGAGCGGCTGGTGGAGAGGAGGCGAAGGAGGATGAGAGCAGAATGAAGGTGGTGGTCGAGGAGGAGGAGGAGGAGGAGGAGGAAGAGGGAGAGGAGGAGGAGGAGAGGAGGAGGAGGAGGAGGAGGAGGAGGAGGAGGAGAAGACCTTGAGTGAAGGGGAGAGGCAGGCAACGCAAGTGGATCATACTCCGACCATTCAGGTCTGTTGTGGACGCGACAATATCAAGAAGATTGAGACGAGCTGCAGATGGTGGACAAGGATGGAGGTATTATGAAGACTCTGTGCGAGACCCATGACGTCAAGATCGGCGACACGATGGTGGGAGGAAGTAGATGATGAGGATGCTTGCTGAACATGCCTGTCCTCGTCCCCAGATGATCGAGTGCTTGCTGGAGTGCGCGCCGCCATGGTACAGGAAGGAGGTGGGCGTTGAGAGTAAGAAGGTGAGCGGGAGGAGGAGTGGAGATGCTGTAGATGACGGGAGGCATGGCAGATGGAGATGAGGGAGAAGAACAATCAAGATGACGCGGACAGGTGTTCTGCATCGCCCCGCTCCTTCTGCTTCCAGCATGGAGATGTATCTTGTTCTGATCTCAGTGATGCGAGCAGGGACGAGAATCAAACCAAGAAAGCTAAACTGTCCGAACCCTCCAGGTCTCCTCCTCCTCCTTTCTCCTCCTCATCCTTTCTCCTCCTCCTTTCTCCTCCTCCTCCTCCTCCCCCTCCTCCTCATCTAGTTGAACCTTGCCAAGCTCCCAAGCGAGCGTGCCGGAGGAGAAGAGCACCGGACAGACCTCGTCCTCCTGTGCCGTCCTCCTGTTTCGTTTCGCCGATGGTTCGACAGTCCGTCGAGAGTTTGAAGCAGGTGGGCACCAGCTGGGGTTAGCAAGTCGCTCAGCTGTTGTCAGATGAAGTGCTGGGAGGAGCCTTCGATTTCGTCCAGGACCTGCCGGGTAGTGTGGAGGCAGACAAGAAGAAGTTGATCTTTGTACAGGTGCTCCTCCCGTCCTTTCCTCTCTCCTCTCCTCTCCTCCTCCCCTCCCCTCCCTTTCCCTCCCCTCTCCTGTTCCTGTCGTCTCCTTTTTGCGCCCTTTCCTTATTTCCTTCCTTCTTTGCTTCCTTTGCCTCGTTTGCCTGCCATCTTCCTCCTTCTCTCCTTCCCTCTCCACTTCTTCCCTCTCCTCGCCTCCTCTCAACTCAATCTTCTTCGTACAATCTCTTTCCTCTCCTTCCTGTCTCCTGTCCTCCTCCTGCTTTGCCTCTGATCGCCTCTCAGTCCTATCCCAAGCGTGAGCTCACGAGAAAGGAGCATAGCAACAGGACCATGTAATCTTTCCTCCTTTCTCTCCTTCCATTGACTGGTCAACCAGGAAGGAGCTGGGTCTAACCCCCAACGCAGCGCTCATAGTCCTTGAGCGGGAGGAGGAGCAGAAGCAGCAGAAGCAAGGCTGGATCGCCTGGGGCCTCTCCTTCCTCTTCGGCTCCAGCAACAGCAAAGAGGATACTTCCTCCTCCTCCTCCTCCTCCTCCTCCTCCTCCTCCGCTGCTGCTGCTGGTGCTCAGAGTCAGCCAGCCCGGGGAACCTTCGCCACCATCGACTCGGTCCGAGGGCAAGGAAGTGACGAGGCTAGAGAGGTGAGAGCATGAGAAGAAGAAACATCTGGATATCTATCATCACTCTTATCAATCACACACAATTGCAACCATCCTCACGGCATGTTGCTCTCTCCCCTGCTGCTGTTTCCTTCATTTCCTTTCCTTTTGCTCGTTCTCTGTTTATTCTTATTGTTTGATTTCATTTGCCTCCCATCCTGCAATCCCTCTGCATGCCTTTTCTATCTTCAAAGTATACAAACCTTGTTGTCTGTGAAATCTGAATCTTCGGACAGAACTGGAATAATGGCAATAGCACTGCATTCCAGCAGTGAAAAGCAAGATGCGCAATTCTGGAAATCTTCTGCAGTGTACTCTCATTCATTATCTCACAACATTTAATCTATCTTTATGTTTGTTTGTTACAAGATCATACATTTCTTTCTCTAGCTTACATGATGATACAGCGATATTACACATTCACAACTCTGTCTCGAGGAATCTCAAGCATGCGACGCACTCTAGGAGTGTTTGTTCGCATTCTCTCATCATCCTCAGCTTGCCGTCTCTATTCTCACGCCCTTGCCTGTCGCGAACGTGACATGTCCTTTGATGTTCTCTCGCCCTTGCCGAGGATCAGGATAGCCCCTGAGGTATCCGGTGAGCAAACAGCGGAGGAGGAGGAGGAAGAGGACGAGGACGAGCAAAAGCAAGAACAAGGTGTTCACACAAAGGAGCATGTGGGCCGCGAGATTCCTGTGGCTACGATGGAAGCGTAGCGAAGGTGCCCTCGCAGTCACTTCCTTCTCTGCCACTTTTCGAACACTGACCATGGCGAGCGGACAGCCTCGCGGTAAGCGGCATCGGGCGGAAGGAGAGGAGGCATAAGGGAATGCATGAAGGGGAGCAGAAAACAAACACAGGAAAGCAAGCGGAGCAGGGGATCTGAACTGAAGGAGGGAAGGAGGTGGGGATGGGGAGAGGAGGAGGTGGGCAGGAGATACCAGGAAAGGAGGGGGAGGAGATACCAGGCTGCGTTCTCCAAGATCTTTTCTTTCACTTGGATGTTGTACCAGACTTGCTCGCCCCTGCGTGGCATGTCATAATTTTTCACACGCCTTACACGCCTCGAATATGCAACAAGAGTACAGCAAGGCTCCGGGGTTGCATCCCTCAGACATATGCTTGTCAAATCGAAACGTCATCGAACGCTCAGTAATTAAGCCTTGGATTTTTTTATCCTCATTGGGAGCAACCCGCGGAGCCTGACACAGATACAAGACAAACATAGAAAACAACGAATTGAAACAAGAAACAACAACTGTAACGACGACAGCAACAACAGCTGCACCAGCAACCGAATCGCTCATGAGAATGTATGGAGCAATTTCAAAACCCTCGGCCTCATGAAGTATCCGCGAGGGTCCTACTGCCTCACACTCATGGTATCTATCTTGCGATTCTGTGTTGAGATCTTTCCCGCATAATCCGAGTGTCTCGACCGTATAGAACCGCTTCATCCCCTCCTCTCCTCTTACACAGCACGGGCACACGTACAACCAGAAGGACAAGGAGGAGGAAAGGAATCCTTCATCTCACCTGGCTCATCGCCATCTCTTCGTCGAAAGGAGCATGTGCTGCTGGAAACAGTCTTCGAGAGGGAAGTAGATCCTTTGATTCACAACCTGAGGTTTGTCCGTCTCCGCTATAACCCTCCCTAGCGCCCATGCTCTTGCCCTCCACTTCTTGGCCGTCAGTCTGTCACTTCGGCGCGAGCTCCCATCGTCGCTCGGGCATCCAAGGTCACCATCGTCATGGCCCCTCATAGAGGCGGCTTGCGGAGGGGCTGCCATCACGAGCGGCGGCGCGTCACCTACCGAGAAGCCATGCGGCCATGTGGTCGCTTCCTCGCCGATCCCTGCGCTCGTGCACGTGCGTTTTTGTAGAGGGGCCGGCCGGGCTGAGTCGCGCGCGGCCCCCGACCTCGGAGCGCCCGGCCGCCGGGCCGCGGGCGGCCCGGGCAGACCGGGCGGGCCGCGCCGCCGGTGAGCCGGCCGGCTGATCGGATCGGATCGGATCGGACGGAACTTCGGAATGTATGAGCGGCTGTAGCGAAGTACTACGGTAAGAGCAGGTAGGTGATTGGCTTCTGGGGTAAGAGTATTTATGAAGTAGACTCAGTCACTTGAAAGGATAGAAGGGTATCTGCCATGATTGCATAGCGTTGTCGCTCTCAACTGACCCCTCTGGTTTCCAATAGTTTTCTGTGGGGGTATCCTTCCACACATGTGAATAGCAAATGGCAGTTGGGGTCTGGGGTGGGTCAGACGGCTGGGAGCTGATTCAAATTGGTTGGGACCTGTTTAAGGCGGTAGGGTACTTCCTGGTAGCAAATATTTGTACCAACAGTACCAATTTTATGGTACTTATAGAGTACTGTTAGGAAAACTGGTACCAAAATAGTTTATGCGGTACCTCCCCTGTTCAAACTATGATGCTTTGGACCCACCTGTTTCCCAGTGAAAGTCCCTTCTCCGATGGGGTCAAGTTTTGGACCCTACCCTGCCTCCGACCAACATAGACCACCCTTGTAGATCAGAGGGAGCTCTCAAGCCTTGCCCCTTCCCTTCCCTGGTTGCATATCCAAGGTTAGCAAGTGAATGTTACGCAGACGTGACTCATCTGCAGCAGGAGAGCTCAGACGAGGACAAGAAGAGGCAATCCCTGCAGAATCTGGTGTGAGCGCAGCAGTCTGAAAACATCTCTGTGATTGCAAACACATGTAAAGAGGGTTGATCATCATAGATTTTAGCAGCTTGAATAAGGAGTACTCCGCACGGACCGTCCGCTAGTGGCGCTGTACGATGGATGACATTGACTCTCATGAGCAATAAGTAGGAAGTCATGAAGCATGTCACGGAGACAGCATGATCTATACTTATTTCATAGGAATCTGCTGCAAAGAGTCGGGCTTGAGGGCGGTCTGAGCAAATATGCAAGAGTATTGCCAAGGCATGTAAAGAGTTTCAAGGAATACCAGTGCATTCATCAAATGGCAGTGATGAGGTACCACATGAAGGCATGACTTGCAAATTGATTGCATGTCGTGTTCTATTTCATGACTTACAATCAAGACGCTTTGAGCGACAAAACGATACCCCTTATAGCATTGTAAATCATAGTTCATTTCCTTCACCTCGAGTCGAAGCAAGAAATTTTCAAGGTGCTGATATCTTTGTTGTGACTAGACTGACATGGTATCAGGAGCAGTTAATTGATGTTGGATGCGATTGAATCATGCAGACGAAAATGGACATACCCTTTTGAATAAATTTTTCTTCTCGAGTCTCATACCAGAGCTTTCTTGCCTCTTTCTTTGTAACCTAACATGTACAAAGCATTGGCATTTTCTTACACAAAGTAAACTGAGCCTGACCAGCTTCTCTTATTCGCTGCATTCTCGCCCTTCCATCATCCTGATCTTTTCCTCGCTTGACACCCTTGGGCCAATGCGAGTTGCATGCTGCGATATCATCAATTGTTTGGAAGGAATCAAGCGATAAGTGGAACAAAGCGCTCAGGTGCTATGCAGGCTGCAATGCATCGCCGGCATTCCAACCATATGGATAAGTTTGCCAACTTTGCGCTGCTCATATTACTTGCAGCAAAAGTCAACCATTCCAGATGATAAGGACAATGTATGAGACTTGCGCAGAAGAATGTGCAAACACTTCCACACGACGGTGAGTGTGCACGATTCCACATACACAAGAATGCTGCGCAGAAGCATCTACCAATTTCTTGTCTAACCACTCTTTTGATGAATGAGCATCGACTTCTCTAACATGTACATCAGGTCATGCAGGCTCATGGAGAAATGATGATGTTGTTAGCAACAACTTGGCTTTGTTTTATTGAAGTACGTTGAAAACATCACCTAGGCCGCTACATATTCCCATGTCCGCTTTGCAACAGTTCTAAACCACGTATCACCATAAAGTTGTACATCATTCGACTAGTCCGATAACATCTTCATGTAGAGTCTCAGTTTTAAGCACAACGCGGTTTGGAGCGATACTGTGACTTGTTTGCCTGGTATGATTACATGTGACATGCTCTCTTACACAATTGAAGAGTATTGTAGAAAATTCAGTCAAGCGGTGCACAGTTCAGCCTTGCTTTCTTGCTATTCATCAAACATAGTGTATCAAACAGATGTCATCGTGTGGATCGACGCAAAATAAAGATGAACTCGAAGTTCTGTCTGAAAAATGACCCTTTGCAAGTACTGATGGATCGAGAGCAAGTTCTTGATGCTGTATCATTGAGAAGTAAAATGACAGTCATTTGCCAGTGCTATACGACTCGTATCCATCAGCTTGATATATGCACACCTGAGTTTCATTCCATGAATCATCTTTCCTCCCGCATTCAAACTGAGAAACTCAGTTCTTGTCAACTCATGGGCATGGTTTCAGAGTTTGAATTTCCAGCAAGTTGAGGAAGGACAAGGCAGACAGAAGCGTCAAAGAAAGTTGAGGGTCATCAGGGAAGGTCTGACGAGAGTCTGAGACTCATGGACAGGGAAGGATAGGGATGCGCAAGTGCGGAGGGCAGGGAGATGGGGAGGGAGACCCCCTCTGCTAAATGTATTTTAAAAGGTACCCATTACAGTACCAGACCAAGACCTGTACCCCCCACCCCCCTGTCGCGTCCGTTGGGTTCGAATCATTTGAAATACTACCACGCCTACCCATCAGGTTCTGGTACAAATCATTACTCCACTATACAAGGGCCTAAGTGATCCTATGCAAAGGCAATAGGAACAACTGTTTACTTATCTAAGCTCTCAATTACCCCCGGTTGCCGTTGAACTTGCAGCGCTGGAAATGGATTTTCAAACCTTCCAATCCTTCGATTTTTTACTCACACACAATTTTGTACTGGAAAATGCCTGGATCTGGTACAAATCCCAATTGTCAGCAAGTTCCTTGACCCGACAACGCTATGTGGGCAAGGATGGGGGCACGCCGCGCGGCGCCCGTCCGCAAGTTTGAAAGATCATCAGGCACTACCGTACTGAAGAGAAGAGAGAAGAACGAGAGAGTCAGTGACGGTAAGAGAGGAGGAGGAAAGGCCGGGCGGCCCGGACTCCGGGAAGAGAGAGAGAGGAACTCGGAAGAACGAACTTAGTTGACCCCATATCTGATTGAAGTTGCGACTCACAATAGTCGGCGCGTAACCGTTGGCAGTCACGCCAGTCACAGTCACAACGGCCCGTGACAGTTTCTCACCGTGGCCACTGCCGAGTCACTTCCGAAACTTCCGAAGTTCCGTTTGACCCCGGGACCGGGGCGGCCCGGGCCCCCGGCACTGAACTTAGTCGGCCAGTGCCGCAGTGCCGGGCTGAGCCTTGCCGCGCCCAAGTCCGAGGCCCTCTGGCAGCCCAAGTTCAGCCTGTGCCATCATGATCCGGCCGGCCATGTGATCCGTCATGATCATCATGGCATCACTGCGAGAGTCACGGTCAGTGTCGGTGGCCATGGGCCTGAGTCAGTGCCGCCTCTGAGAGTCTCCGCCGGGAGGGCCCGCCGAGGCGGCCCCGGTGTCGGAGCCAGTGACTCCGAGGCTCAGTACGGTTCTCGCCGGGCCGCCGCGGGCGGCCTGTCCGCTGACGGCAGGCTGACCGTCGGATGAGGCTGAGGTGCCGCAGGTACGCCGTCGCCGCGACTCGCGGCGACGCCCGGGGCACCAGGCAGCTCTGAACGGCCGGGGAACTTCGGAAATCGGACGGTGCCCACCGGCGGTGCCGCGGCCCCCATGCCACACGGTTTCCAACAAGATTTCAAAGTTCACTTGAACGACTCACCCTCAGCAGCCCAGCCAAGATATGATACTACAAGTCGCCATGTCGCGGCCATGGATGAACGGATGGTCACTAGATGTTGGCCCTCAGTAGAGTCAAGACTGCAGAGCACAAAGTTGATCCCGACCAATCAGTCATCATTGTACAATTCCCCCCCACAAAAAACCACCATGACGTTTGTGTAATAGAAGGGCCTTCTGGATCAGAGTGGCGTCAAGATGTTTCAGAAGCCTTGTAAGTTGTTGATGCATAAGGTGAAGTTTCACCTTGTTTAGTATTTATTCGTTGGTGGACAACCAGCCCACACACAAGCTTTACTACGATATTCTATGATGTTACATGTACTGTGTTGTGCTATGCTGTCACAGATACGACATCACATGAGCATGAGGATATCGCAGATCTTGTCACTCCCGAAGATCTGTACCATCAAAGCGCCCTAGTGTTCAGCCAGGAATGGTATGTGCTGATCGTGTGTATCACATCCTCCCATTCTCATCCTGCCATGCGCTTCTCAGATGGTTGGCTTCTTAATCGAACTACAGTTGTCGCTGTCTCATCGGTTTGCTTCTCGCATATTCTTCGCACACGCTCTTGCAAGATGACAGCCAAAAAAATTATTCATACATCACCCTCTATCAAACATCCTATTGTACAGTACAAGTGTCGTCATGACCCGGCATCGGTGCCTCCTCCATGGCGTCATGCTGCCTCTACATCCCCCGCAGCCTGGCTGCACTCCGTTGCCTTCCTCCTGGCCTCCAGTAAGTTCGTCAAGCAGCTCCTTCTTCCTTCTCCCTCTCCCGATGCCTTCACGACAGGCTTGCAGGATATGCCAACGGGTCTGAGCGAACGCTTGAGCGAGGGCCTGCTGCTGGGAGCCGGCAGCCAGTCCTCCTTGAAGCGGATGGAGCGGGGAGGGAGGACTGGGCCAGTGCACATCGCGAGTGAGGAGAGCAGGGGAGCAAGTCCTAGTTATTGGTTCCCGGGGGAGGGTGTGGTAAAGATCGGAACACTCCGCTGCCAGGATATGAAGCGATGAGATCTTTTGTCAGCAAGGATCTACCTGCCTGGCGAGGGTCAAATGCAGGAAACGTAAGAGACAGATGGAGACAATTGAAGGATCGCGGACCATGAGGGTACGGGGGTGTGGGGGACCAAGAGGCTGACGACGGAAAATCCCGTATGTACTGGTCACGTCGTCAGCATATCCTTTTGTTAAAAAGACGCACAGCGTTGAGAAGTCAGTAGATTGACGACAAGGTACAGGGCTGCCTTCCAATTTGCTGTCCTCGTATTTGACTCTGAGGCGAGTGGGTTCTGCTTGCTGTCAGGCTCATCAGTGGCGTTCTCTTGCTTTAGTAGTAGTGTGACTCTGTGGAATAACGCAACGGTTGGTATCTCCTATATCCGCCTGAGTTTACTCCAACCACTTGACTCATCAGTATCTACTGAAACTTTACTCAATGTTAAGTTAAAAATCAATACGAGGACAATCAGGAGAGTGAACCGTCGCACCTTTCAATTTTTACCCGTTGGAGGGGGCCCCGGCGGCCGCACGGCAATGACCCTAGCCCGGGCAGCCGCGCACTGAGCGGCCCGGCCCGGCCCGGCCGGCGATCCGACCGTGACGGTGAGTTATTGATCATTAGCCGGCGGCGGATGCCCGAGTCCGCCCCGATCTCCGACGGCGGTGCCGTGTGCCTGAGCAGTTTCAACCAAGACCGTGCCTAATTTTGAAAATAAGAGATGAGAATATGAAATTAGTTTGAGCATCATACCAATTTTTATATTCACACTTTTAGGGTCATTCGAACTATGAAAGGTGGGCAGGTAAGTGGTGGGTAGGGGTGGTGGATTCCGGTGATGCGGGGTCGTAAAATGCATTTGGACTGGGTAGGGTACTTAATTTCAGAGGGTCTCCGCAGGGGTCGTGTTTCTGAAACATCTTACTTTTGAGGGTAGTATTAGTACGGGTAATTTATCGATAGAAAGGAGGGGTATTTGTGAGTTTTCTGCTTTTCTGACAGGGTGGTCAGGTCCATGTGGGTATTGTGGCTGAACAGACATACAGGTGATGACCGGTAGGGAACTTCATGAGGGGGTAGGGTCAAAGGGGCAAAGGGGGTGAAATGTGTACCAAAACCAGGGTGGGGTGGTGGGGCTCTAGGATCGCAACATGTCAGGGATCGGGTACGTGACGAATGACTTGGAGGAGGGAGAGGGGAGAGGAGGGGAGAGAAGAGAATGGCGGTCTGAGAGGGAGAGGAGGATGAAGATGAAGAGGAGTAGCAAGATCAAGATGCTTAGGATAGGATGAGAACATGCAGAGGCTTTCAACAACGGGCTGTGTCCCAATCGTAGTCGTCATGGGATGTATGTTGACGATGGCGACGGTGATCACGCTGCCGTTTGAAATAGCAACGAACACGAGTCTCAGCAACGGTTTCAACATGATAATGATGATAGAAGAGACGATGCTGATTGTTATGTAGAGGAGGAGGTGATGGCGATGATGAAGTTCAAGGGATTGGTGATGAAGTTGTTGACTTGATTTGAAAACTGTGTGTCTTTTCTGGCTTGTAAGGAATGGACCAGCCATAATAACGATCAAAGCGCTAGTAGATGGGATAGTTTGTTTATCACGCATGATCCAGAGAAAGACACAGCAGAGGACTGATAGTAGGTGTCAGGTTGTTGCTCCTCCTGTGCTCCTCAATGATGTGCTCCGAGGCTGCTGCATCGTCCAGGTATGCGAAGTGATGGCTCGAGCTTGTAGGTTTCACCTGATCTTGATACCAGCGAGATCCAAGGCGTGTTCTACAACTTTCCTTCTTCAGCAGAGGTTCATCCATCCTTCCAGCACTCGTTGCCGTTTACGACAGTGTTTGCTCAGAGAAAGGCGCTGCTGGTCGCGGATGCGGAGAAACCGAGGTGAAGGGCATGGGAGGATGTGGGATAGAGCTGAGAGATGCTGGAAGACGTTTCGGCAAGTCCTCCAAGGAAGAGGAAAGCTGCACCTACGCGTCTCCTATCATCGGCGATTACGGTCAGGTACCAACGTAGGCTAATGTTGACTGTGACGTCACTGATGATGACGCGGCAAGGTAAAGAGAGTGGTTCAAGACATTGCCGACAAGGCTCGAGACGCCTCTGAAGTTACAGTATCCAGTGAGTGGAGGATTGGTGGGAGGAGGACGCGAGGGCTGGAAGTTGAAGTGGAGGTTTGCAGACGTGGTAGCGAAGTCGTCTGATGCTTACAAGACCTTCTCTTCTCACATTCGCAACCATCCTGCCGAATCTGCTGGAATTGCGTTCTCGGGAGCTGCCTTGTTTGCATTGAGGTGATGAAGGAGGAGGGGGATCGACATGCCGAGAAACCCGAGAGATATGTTTCCGAAGATTTTCAGAACAACATCCGTTTCGATCCCTCAAGAGATGTATCGTTGACTGGATCGCGCGATCAGGTCGAAGCTATCCGGTTCTGATTCCAAAGCCTCAAAGGCTCCTGTCAAGGTCTCTTTGCCTGCTTATGACTCTGATGTTTTGATTCTGTCTGCTGTTAGAATGAGACCCTCCTGTCAATGAGGTCGCTCTTGCTCCTCCCCTCCTCCCCTCCTCCCCTCCTCCCCTCCTCCCCTCCTCCCCTCCTCCCCTCCTCTCCTCTCCTCCTCTCCTTAACGTGGCGGACACAGCTGGAGCAAAATGGCTGAAACTGCCAGTTCTGCTCTCTACGTCCCTCCCCTCCTCACCGAATCCGCCTTGCTCGCAAGGAGATGGGTGAATGGTGATGTTTCGAATCGATTTGATCGAGTTCTCACCCTCTCCTCCAAAGCATCGCATGATGTCATCAGCAACTTCTTCACTGATGTCAGCGACTCTGTTTCTGTGGACAAGTCCGTGCGATCTTGAATCTGATCCCACACGATGACCTGCTCCACCTTGCAGGGTGAAGGGAACAGCTCAAGGGAAGGTGTTGTACTCGGGGTGAGAAGCTTGATCGGTTTCCACAGCATTTGTTCGACTTGAGGAGTTGTTTCCATGATGTTGATCATTGTGCGATCACCATGCCATTGAAACATGTCTGTCAGATGTGTTTGCTTGTATTTCACCCTCATCTCTTCTTCAATGCTCAGCTCTCCGCCGAGTGATCTTTGTGCAGCAACTTCGTACTCGACCTGCAGAAACGGACAAAAGTGGGGGGGCTGTTGATATGGAACAAGTAGGAAGCTGCGAGCCCCAAGAGCGCCTCTCAACCTCTTCCGCAGGCCAGGAAGCTACAAGGCGTCGAAGCTGATGAAAGGAGGGAGCAGGCGAGTTGAGAGGCCATGGGCAGCTTGTTATGCTCACGTTGAGCTGTAGAGACTTCATGGTGGAGGTCAGCACTGATGGAAAGAAATGGACCAAGGTCCACCAGGTACATCTTCTCACTTGCTGTTGCGCTCTTCCTTCCTCTCGCATCCTCTGCCCTCCTGCCTGTCTGCTTGCCTGACTGGCTGGACGGCCTGCCGGCCCGTCCTGCTCTGTGATCTTATTCTCTCTTCCCTGCCGCGCACGCTTATCTCCCTTTCTTGCTTCTCCTGTTTCTTCGCTCCTTCCCCCTCCTCTTCCCCCACTTGCTACTTCTTCGTCTCCTCACTAGTCGCAGGGGTGGCTCAATCCTGGCCCTCCCATCTGCTCCTCTCAGTATGTCGCATTCCAAGGTGACGAATGCAATCTTTCATATCATGAACCAACAACAACAACATCATCATCATCATCATCATCATCATCAGCAGCAGCAGCAGCAGCAGCAGCAGCAGCAGCATCACAAGCAGCATCATCATCAACATCGTCATCATCATCATCAGCAGCATCAGCAGCAGCATCAGCATCATCATCATCATCATCATCAGCAGCAGCAGCAGCAGCAGCATCAGCAGCATCATCATCATCATCAGCAGCAGCAGCAGCAGCAACAACAACAACAACATCGTCATCATCATCATCATCAGCAGCAGCAGCAACAACAACATCATCATCATCATCATCATCATCACCACCACCACCACCAGAAGCAGCAGTAGCATCAACAAGAACAATAACAATTTGAGATCCTTTGTTCTCACCATGATTGTTGCTTCTATTCCCTAGCTCCGCCTTCTGATCTGAATTTCTTCTTTTCTGTTCCCTGCTCTTTTCCCCTGTTTCTTTCCCCCTACCTGTTTCCCTTCTTCCTCCTCCTCTTGTTGACTTCCTTCCCCATCTCACCTGTCCTGTCCTATCCTCTTCGGTCTCTATACACTCTCCACATCCCTGCACCTTCTTATCATCCCCAATGCCTGACGTGCCCTTTCAGGTCACTGGGCAAGATATGTGAGGTTTACAACGCTGAGAGCTTACAAGGACGGGTGGGAAATCAGTGTTCTTCAGGCCGTAGAAGTTGAATATTACTGTGTCTTCCTGAGTCTTCCTGCTACTGCTGATTCTGCTGCTGATTCTGCTGCTGCTTGTTTCAGCGTCTTGTTTGTCTCCTATAATTCTGTTTCTATCTCCGTTGTTTCCCTGCTTCTCCCTCTTCTTTCCTCATGTCTGATCATTGTTTTGCCTTGTTTGCAGTGCCGGGTTGTCAAGAATTGAAATTATTCCATACCTCGGCCTACCGGCTACTTGGCTCTTTCTTTCTCGTCCAGCTGACGTAACTCCTCCTCTTCCTACTCTCTGTCATCTTTTCTCCTTCTCCTCGTTCCTTCTCCTCCGCGCTCTCGTTCTCCTTCCTCCTGTCTTTTGTATCCATCTCGATCACTTTCAGCTTCCTCGAGTAATCTTTGATCGATTGTGAAATCATCCCCATCTCTTCTTACTTGTCTTTCATCACTGTGCTGCTCGTCCACGTTCCAGCATGTCTTTCCGAGTCTTGTCGTTTCTCTGATTTCTTGCTAACTGCAGGTTGTTCAATCTCTTTGGGACTCGCGATTCCCACAGGTGAGGAGGAGGAGGAGAGAGGAGTGAGAAGGAGCTGAAGAGGGCAGGAGGTAGAGAGGAGAAGCTATAGACGCAACACAAGAACGAAGAAAGAGGAAGGGAAGGTGGATGGTGGGTACATGTTAGACAGGACATGGTGAGACGACTGCAAGCAGTAGCAGGAGATGAAGATGGAGATATATGTCAGGAGCAGCAGAAGCAGCAAGAGCAGGGGCAGGGGCAGGGGCAGGGGCAGGAGCAGGGGCAGGGGCAGGAAGTGGGATAGATGGGAGGACAAGAGGGGAAGCAGACGGAGGGGAGGGGATAGAGGGGAGTGCTGTGCTGTTTCACTGATGTTCGAGGCTTCAGATGTGGGGAGAAGTTGAAGTGCCTCTGGAAGAGATCGACTCCTTTGGTCTGCCCCTTCCCCTTCCCCTCTCCCCCCTTCCCCTCTACCCCCTTCCCCTCCCCCTCTCCCCCCTCCCCCTCTTCCTCTCCCCCCTCCCCCTTCCCCTCTCCCTTTCCCTTGTCATCCACTCCCTTCTTTCCTCTTCCTCGTCCCCTTTCCTCCGTTTCCTCCTTTTCACTTCCCTCCCTCCTTTCTGCTCTTCCTTGTCCTCTCGTCTCTTCTCTACCTTTCGCCCTCTTCCCTTTCCTCCCGCTTGTACGTTCTCTGTGCTGAGAGGCTTTCCTCCTCCTCCTCCTCCTCCTCCATTCTTATTATGCTCCAGCTCGCAATCTCTCCTCCAAGATTTTGTCGACGGGGCGATCGGTGAAAGATTTGACGAAGTCGACTGGAGCAGCAGGTGAAGTTGAGAGACATCAAACTGATAGAGCTTTTGCTGATGTAACATGGTAGCAAAGGTGTTGTTGTGGTTGATATAGATATTGGAGGAGCAGGAGGAGGAGCAGGAGGAGGAGCAGAAGCACGAGAGGAAGTAGTGCTGCTGCTGCTGCTGCTGCTGTCGCTGTTGCTGCTGTAGTGTTGTGTTGTTGTTGATGATGATGGTGATGTTGATGATGATGGTGATGATGATGATGATGATGATGATGTCAAGGATGCTCTCGAGCGATCCAAAGATCGTCGACGATGATTGAGAGTTGATCCATGTCGCAGCTTTCGGGTTTTTGAAACATCATGGGGCGAGGGCACGTAATGCCACAAAGACAATGAGCTCGTCACTTGTTGCGGTGAGATGAACGAAGAGGAGGAGGAGGAGGAGGAGGAGGAGGAGGAGGAGGGAGGAAGAGGGGGAGGAGGGGAGGGTGGTGGGTGAGGAGGCCAGGCAGATTCATCCAGGGGGTGCAAGAGAGGGAGAGGAATGTACGGGAGGCAGGGACAAGAAGCATGAATCGGGAGGATGGAGGGAAGATGGAGGGATGAGATGAGGGAGAAACAGGAGAATGAGGGAAGAGCAGCAGCAGCAGCAGCAGCAGCAGCAGCAGCAGCAGCAGCAGCAGCAGCAGCAGCAGCAGCAGCAGCAGCAGCAGCAGCAGCAGCAGCAGCAGCAGCAGCAGCAGCAGGGTTGTGATGACTCTCTGGCTTTCCTGATATGTTTGAAGGGGGCGAGCAACATTGGACAAGCTCTTAAAAACAAGGTGGCCCTCCTCCTCCTCCTCTTTCAACAACTTCTGTTCCTGCTTCAATCTCACTTCAACTCTCTATCCCCTCTCCTCTTATCTCCCTCTTCTTCTCTCGTTGATCTCTTGCCACAGGTGTTGTCAACGAGCAGGTGGGTCAAGGAGGCAGCCAGCCAAGGGAGCAAGTCGGAAGCGACGGCAAGAAAACGCAGCAACGCCCTCCCGCACTTCCTCATGCTCCTCGCCTTCTCCTCCGCCCTGCTGCATCCTGACTCCATGCTCAACGCGCGCGTCCTCGAGGTTCTGCCCGCTCGAGGAGGTTGAGGTCGTTGACTAGCTCGCAGACGTGGGACAAGCTGACAAAGAAGGAAGAGCAAGCAGCGAAGGTGATGAGAGGATGAAGGAGAGGAGCGTGAAGATTTGAGGGAGGGAGTGGAGAAAGGAAAGGAAGGGATAGGAAGAGGAGGGAGGGAGGGAGGGAGGGAAGGGAGGGAGGGAGGGAGGGAGGGGAGGGAGAGAGGGGAGGGAGAGAGGGGAGGGTGGGTTTGAAGTGGGTACTCAGTAACAATGCTCGCAGACTTCCTGGTGGAGGCGATGAGGGGAAAAATCGGTTCACGAATGAACTTGAGGAACAATCAAACATCCTCTACAGCCTCTGCTCCAGCGCCCTCAGCTCCTCCCTCTTCAGCTCGATCACCTTCCTGAGTATCTCCTCCTCCTTCAGGTCCTCGTCTGAAGGGAAGGCCCACCCCTCCATCCCCCCTTCCACAGACTCCTCTTGCTTCCTCTCCATCTCCGCCGCCTGCGCGTTGGGGCTCTGGATCTGCTGGAGGGAGGTCTGGCACTGGAACATGGTCTTCACATGCTCCAACTCGTCATCTCGGATGTTGCAGAACACGTCGTAGAGGGAGCGGATCACTGGCCTGCGCGACTTGGGCGTCCTCCCAGTCTGGAACTCGTCGAAGAGGTAGAGATCCTTGCTGTTGTAGTACTCCACCGCCTCCTGGGGGGGAGGAAGCGACTTTAGAAGCTCCTCGTTGGCGTCAACAAACTCCCCGTACGTGTCGACGGCATGGAACTCAATCAGCTCGGAGAAGTTGTAGGCGAGAGAGGGGGAGAGGAGCCAGATGTGGTTGAGGATGATGAAGTAGAAGATCGCTGCATGCCTGCCCATGAAGCGATCGAACCAGCTCCTGTCCCCTCCCAACGCCTCCATGATCTTGAGGTGCTGGACTTCGTTCCATTCCTCCGCAAAGTGAACCCTTCTCGAGTCCATGGACGATCGCCACCACCCGAGCGACTCGTACAGGGTCAGCATGGTGATGTAGGAGAAGTAGGGCATCCTAGCCACCGTCTCCAGGAACCAGAAGCGCTGGATCGGGCGGTTGACGAAGAGAACGTCGATGAGCCAGCAGAGGAATGTGTAAGGCACCATGATGAGTGCTGGGGTGGCAGTCAACTGGAGGGACTGCACAAACTCCTGCTGGGCTGGGCTCTTCTCCTCCTTCAGCGCCTTCTCAAGGGAAACTTTCAGTTGTTCCATGCGGATCTCCTCCCTCTTCGCCACCGCGTCGTTGTCCAGCACGAGCCGAGCTACCTTCTCTTGCAGCCTCCTCGCCTCAGGAGGGACTTCGGACCCCCGGACGGGCCGCAGGTTATCCTTGAGTGCCTCCTCCACGCCCTCGTCCACGTTGCCGAGCAAGGAGGTGAGGAAGAGGATGAACTTGGCGACGGGGGGAGGGAGCCAACCCTTCTTCTTCATGATCAGGTCAAACTTGTCCCCGGACTTGAGGAGACTGTTGACCAGGGAGCTGAACTCCTCCAGCGAGATCTCCTTGGACGCGTCCTGATCCGCCACCTTGAGCATGCCTTCCACCTGCTTGCTCGTCGCCTCCACTCCGAGCTCTCCGATCGCCACCCGCAGCTCCTCCACGCTGATCGCCCCCGACTCGTCCTTGTCGATAGACTTGAAGATCTCCGCCAGCTTCTCCCTCCTCTCCTCCTCCGTGCACTCCCCCAGCATCCTGCTGAGCGCCTGCTTGGACCGGAACCATGCGCCTGCCCCCGACACGCTGTTGACAAGCTCCCTCACCTCCCCCAGCCGAAACGCGTTCCTCAGTGCCCGATACTCCCTCCCGAAGTTCCACACCGCCATGCGCACCAGGTTCGCCGGCACGGCCCGTCTCAGAGGTCCGAGATCCCCGTACCGCCCGTACACGAAGTTGCTGCCGTACCCGTAGTCCGCGGGCTTCCCTTCCGCAGGAGTCAGGGGGTCCCCCTCCTCGCTCTGCTGCTGCTGGGACGAGGCAGGAGTAGATGAGGGCTTGCTGGGGGACAGCAGGCCAGTCGTCGCCTTTAGCTTCATGGCGAGCTTGATGGCCCAGATGGACTTGACCTTGGAGGCGGTGGAAGGATTCTTAGCGAAGAACTCCAGCAGCTCGGGGATGCTCCACGAGATGAATTTCGCCTCCTCCTCTCCTTCCCCTGCCTTCACCGTCACTGACACTTGCGACCCTCGCTGGGAGCCGAAGGCAACCGCCTCGAACAGCCGCAGGACGTTGCCGAAGCGGCCGACGACGTTGCCCTGCAGCCTCGCGATGCCGGACTTGAGCTCCTGCACGTCCATCTCCCCGTCGTTGTTGAGGTCCAGCGACTGCACCAGCACCTGCACCTGCTCCTTGCTCAGCTGGACCCCGAGGGCAGCCAGCAGAGGCCCAAGTTCCTTGATGTCGATCTTCCCCGAGCCGTCGGAGTCGAAGAGCCTGAAGGTCCGCTCGAGTACTTCACTCTCCCTCATCTTCTGCGAGAGCATCATCACTTGGTTCAGCGTCAGCTGATCCCTCCCGGTCGACAGGATCTCGATCAGCTTCGTTGCCTGCTCGTCGTTGAGCTGCACCCCAAGCTTGTCCTCCAGCGCCGCCCGCAGCTCCCTCGCATCGATCGCTCCTGATCCATCCTTGTCCATCATCAGGAACATGTCCCTGATGAACTCCTTCCCCTCCATCTTCGCTACCGCCCTCTTGACCTCTTCCAGCTGCACCTCCCCATCGCTGTTGGAGTCAACCGCAGCCACGATCTGCTCCGCCTGCTCCAGGCTCAGCTCGATGCCAGCTCGCGCTTTCGCCGTCGTCTGGAGCTCGGCTGGGCTGATACTCCCGCTCTTGTCGAGGTCGACGCTCCTGAAAGTCTCCTCTACGAAATCCGCCTTGATCACTTTGAGCTTCTCCAGCGTCTCAACCTCCAGGAACCTCGACTCTCCGATGAACTCCCCTGAGCTCAGCTTCGAGACAACCTCTCCTCCTCGCGTGACCTCTGCTGATCCTGACAGCAGCAGGTAAACGTTCCTCTCCTCGAGCGGAACTGTTACGTCCTGCCCTTCACGCACCAGCACCGCTCCGCTCTTGCTCGTCCCAAACTTCCCCAGCTTGATCAAGCTGTTCACCTCCCCCACCTCTAGCTCTCCCACAGCAAGGAGCTCCTGCGCAATTGCGTTCAGCTCAGCGGCCGATTGCCGCAGAAGCATGGTAGTCTTAGTGTGGAGACGGCAGGGCGTTCGGACATGGGCAGGTTTCAACGGAGGGCCCCGTCGACTCGCGATGGACCTGTGAAGGCTAAAGTGCCTAGCATGTGAGAGGAGGGAGGGCTGGGTGAAGGATGACACGCCAGTAAGGCATGAAAGGAATCCCAACAGCAGCAGGTCCCGCATCCTGACAAAAGGGTGAGTTACAATTGAAGAGAACAAGGGTGGGTTCTTCCAAATCATTCATCGAAATGCGCCATGCCTCTCATGCGGGCATCTTTACATGTAGGTTTGCGAGCAGATCGAAGGAGGCGAGCACATTGCGGGAGAGGCAGCCAGGGTTGAAGGTACTGCTCGTGCCATCTCAAGAATCGCGGAGAATAAGACTATTTCATTCTACGCCTTTAAAGGACTTTCATCTGCTAAGTGTACATCTGCGCATACTCCATCTTTGCCCATCCAGGCACGATGGCTACCTTGACAATCACCGACAACCTGTTCTCCATAAAAAATGTCCTTGTCATGGTTGAACTCATCGCTATCTAAACACTCCCTTGGCAATTCACACAACTGGTGGCACAACTCAAATCATGAATCAACTTATTATCACCGTCATCACCGTCATCACCGTCATCACCGTCATCACCGTCATCACCGTCATCACCGTCATCCTTGCCATCGTCGACTTGATCGTAATCTAGTCTTCACAACTTGCAAGTCACTTTCGAGTCAACGGTGCTGATTGGCGCACGCTTTCCAAGCCTCTCTCTCATTTTTCTCGCTATCGTCCTCCTCCTCCTCCTCCTCCTCCTCCTCCTCCTCCTCCTCCTCCTCCTCCTCGTCCGCATGTTGACGCACTCCTGTTCCCCTTGCGTTTCTACGTGTTCCATCCGTTCATCCTTGTTGTTATACCCCCTACACCCCATCATCCAACTTATGACAACAGTACCCCCTTTTTCTCCATAACATCACCCCCTAATTTACTCATCACATCCTACCCCACCCCCTATGAAAACACTCAATTGGACTTGAAAAGACTCTTTTTCGTTCAATCGTGTCATCAAAACTTCAACGTTTCAGATTTGAATGCTTACAGCACAACCGAAATTTTTGAATCTGGGCGAATAAATTGGAGAAATTTTCAGATCTATTTTGATAATTTATCTTGAAAGTTTCAAACAAATCCAAAAGTTTCAGACCTGTGAAGTTGACACTGTCCGTTTGTCTTGAACCCTTTACTCAAAGTTAAGTTAAAATCAGTACGACACTGCCGCACAGGCCAACCAGCCTGTGAGTCGACCCTCACCCAGTGACTTGCCATGTGACGGTACGGGCCGGGCCCCGGCGCCGGGGGGGGGGGGGGGGGCGGCCGGGCACTGTCGGGCATGACTCATCATAGGAGACTCCCAGCACTGTGCCGGCCCGGGGCGGCGCGGCCGGCGCCGGGACCGACCGCCGGACTGGAAATCGGAAGCCAGCCTGCGGACCGGACCGTACTTCAACGCGCCGCCGGGCCAGCTGCCAGTCACGGCCAGCGGCCCGGCGGCACACCCACGGTGGCACCGTAGGCTAGTACGGTCACTGCCGGGTACGGGCACGCCGCGTCCCAGGGTGCCGGGGTGCCGAACTCATATAATGATCGAATGCAGCGCCCTAAGATGGTGTAGCAATGTGGCATTGACGAATCTCTGGTGATAGAAGGAGGCAGTGGCGAGCAAGGTTTTCGATGGGACCACCGCTTATTGCCGGTTGGTCGTTTTGATATGTCATAGCCTGGTATCATTTCAGTGCTATTCCTTCCGAATCCAAGGCTTGAATCTGACATTTCCGAGTGAGGCGTTCAACGCCGTTTTCCTCAGTCTCTGCACGGCACTCAGCCGCTGAGCGGCGTAGTAGGCTCAGGCGGCCCGGGCTAGAGCTGCTAGCAGCTTAATACCATTTGACTTATTTGACCGTTTTGGGTATCACACTTTTTCTTCGTGACTTTTTTGACGTATTACACTTTTCCTTCGTGACTCAACTATGAACAACTGCCTTCTTATCTCTATCACTTTCCCTTATCATTCTCGTCAGGCTTTCACATGATTTCAGCAAGGGGGCGGAAAGGCATGGCGCAGCCTTGCCGCGGGAGCTTGCTCCCCCCTTGGTGACCAATGGCCGTTCTTCCCTTCTGCCGTTCCGAAGTTCTGCCGTCTGCACAGTGGTCCCGGAGCACCCAACCGATGACCTGAACCGAATAAAAAGAAAACAATCATCATTGATGAAATTATCACACCCGTGGCAGGTGTGGAGGGTGGAGGGTTTGATTTTGCTCCTCCCAAATATTTTTTGATTTTCCCCAATTCAATTTTCAACCCTCCACACCCTCCAAACCCTCCAAACCCTCCACACAACCCCTTTCTCTATTACCATTTCACTCTTCAAATATATGTGGAAGGTTTGTGGAGGGTTCCTTTTATTGTGGAGGGTTTATGCTAGGATGCATGCCTACTATTAATCTTTCTTCTCCATCCATTCAATCGCTGTGTGCCACATGTCACTTTATCCACTGACTTGACTGCATCCGTACCTACGGCGGTGTACATCCTGATCAAGACACCTCCACAGTTCCATGAGCTCTGCAATATCAAGTCACCATACCTCAAAATCCGCAACGGTTGAAATCAGTCTACGGTTTACCTAGCAGTGGCAGAAACTTCTGGAAAAAACTATGTCAAGACTTACGGGACTTCGGCTGCTTTCAACCATGCACATCAGATCACTGCTTCTTCCATTATCGGTGATCGTGACAAACAGGAGGGGGAGATGTTGATAGCCTTAGTTGTGGATGCGGCCACATCATTCAAGCAAGCAACAGTACAGTTTTGTTTGCGTCATTCGACGAATTCATGACTAACACAAAAGGGTACAACACGACAACAGACAATGATCTAAGCTTCTATCTCGGCGTCGCACTGTATCAGAAAGACTCTGCAGGCAACATACTATGATCAGTAATCAGCAAGCATATATCGAAAAGTGCCTTGATCCTATTCAAGTCATGGCTTTGGCTCGCTGTCGTCCTCAGATTTTCGCCTATATTTTTCCAGGATAGATTTAGTTTCCATCAGCTCTCCCTCTTCTGCTGACACGTCGTCGAAAAAGTCCACCTCCTTCTTGAAAACGTGTGCAACATCGCTGAAAAATCTGATCTCCTCTTTAGCTGCACGTGAAGATAAAAACACAAACAGCCCCGTCGGTCCGGCGGCATGGATGTGTTCCGACAGGTACCCATACAACATCTTCTTTTCTGATAACCTAGGTATCAAAAGGTCCTCTGGTAACCCCATCCGTTTCCATACGGCCAGTCGTAAGCTATTATTTGTCTGCAAGTGCCTATTCATCGCACTCATAGAAAGCTCTCTTTTCATCATCAGCCCCAAGTCCTTCCGCGGCAAGTCTTTCTGTACAGAGTTGATCTCCTCGTCCTTGCTGTTGGCAATAATATCCATAGCTTTCCTGAAAAGATCCTCAACCAGATACCTGTGTTTGGACGGTGCAATCATTCAGTAGAGGGTAGAGGCCACACCATGGTGGCAAACAAACTCTACACCTCTGAGTGATGTATGCCACTCGCCGTTTGTAGTAGTTGACAATAATCTGATGATCTTTCTCCAGGAGCTGCAGCTGCAGCTGCAGCTGCTTCTCCGCATCCTTCTTCTGCAGCTGCAGCTCCTTCTCCGCATCCTTCGTCTGCAGCTGCAGCTGCTTCTCCGCATCCTTCTTCTGCAGCTGCAGCTCCTTCTCCGCATCCTTATCATTCAGCGCTAGTGCAACGGCATAGGCGTTCCCAGTTGGAGCTTTAATCTTCAGCAACTCACACGCATGCTTGAGATATGCTGAAGCGCGATCGTGAAATAATGTATCAGCAGCTGTGGTGAAGGAGTGATTGCGAGATGATGCATGAGCAGCTGTGATGAAGGAGCGATTGCGAGATGATGCATCAGCAGCTGTGATGAAGGAGTGTACTCGCGGGTGAAGGCCTGAGAGGCCTGCATGGAGGCTAGTCCCAGCAGCCCAGACGCGGCGGAGCAGTAACTGCATAGCGATAGTTTCGCGGTTTCGCGAGAGGGGTGCTTAGACTGGGGAGGGTTGAGCTTTGAGGTCGAAATCAGAGCTCAAAGAGAACTTCGGCTTGGGATGGACATACTTATGTGGGTACTTGATCATCAAAAGACCGGGTGGTTTTGAGGGCATTGAAATACTTTCAGAGAGGTTTCAAACTACCGCGAAAGTCAAGAGCCACAAACCTTTGCAGACCGCGCCAAAACCGCAGGCCCCATGGCCGGGCCACGGGGGTGGAACAGCCAATCAAAGGGTCTAGTACCGGTATCTTTCGCGTAAATACACAGGGTGTGTGAATGGGGAGGGGGTGGGTAAGTATCGCTCTCGCATGGGTCTTGCCGTCTTCCTTGCAGGGGCCTTGCGCTACTGCTCCTTGTCCTGATCCTTGCTGCCTCTTTCCTTTCCTAGTGTTTTATTGAGGCGGAGTTGTCGGTTTTCTCCTTCTCCTTGTTTGCTCCGGTTTGCCCTTCCTTTTTTAGTCAATAAATCGCAAGTTTGCAGGAAATCGCAATGGCAGCCAGGCCGCCACCAGGTTTAAGCGAGTCGATGATTCATGGACCGACGGGGCTGTTTGTGTTTTTATCTTCACGCACAGCTAAAGTGGTGATCAGAGGTGTCAGAGATGTTGCCTCAGCTGGCGTTGAGGCATTTGTTGGCCCTGGTCCCATCGAAAACCTTGCTCGCCACTGCCTCCTTCTATCACCAGAGATTCGTCAATGCCACATTGCTACACCATCTTAGGGCGCTGCATTCGATCATTATATCAACTGGGGCATCCCATATCAGGAGCAGGCCTTCACAAAGAGGCCCAGCTCTGTGGAGTAATGATAGACACATTCAACCGTGGCACACTGGGAGGGGAGGCCCGAGCGAGAATGATGACCCTTCGATCAATGAAGCCCTCAACGACAACAACCTAGAACCGCATCATTGATTTCAGCAATCAGATCAGCAAGGGACAAGGCTCTAGTATAAAGCAAGGGCAATCATCCGAGGGTATAACGCAGTACAGGGCATTGATGACCTAGACTCGTTCTCTGCGACTGCAAATCCTGCCACCATCCGATGACTCCTTGCCATAGCTCGAGCCAAACAATGGCCCTAATGCGATGCCAGGACATCTCGACGGCATACTTGACTGCATCCGTACCTACGGCGGTGTACATCCTGATCAAGACACCTCCACAGTTCCGTGAGCTCTGCAATATCAAGTCACCATACCTCAAAATCCGCAACAAATCAGTCTACGGTTTACCTAGCAGTGGCAGAAACTTCTGGAAAAAACTATGTCAAGACTTACGGGACTTCGGCTGCTTTCAACCATGCACATCAGATCACTGCTTCTTCCATTATCGGTGATCGTGACAAACAGGAGGGGGAGATGTTGATAGCCTTAGTTGTGGATGCGGCCACATCATTCAAGCAAGCAACAGTACAGTTTTGTTTGCGTCATTCGACGAATTCATGACTAACACAAAAGGGTACAACACGACAACAGACAATGATCTAAGCTTCTATCTCGGCGTCGCATATCAGAAAGACTCTGCAGGCAACATACTATGATCAGTAATCAGCAAGCATATATCGAAAAGTGCCTTGATCCTATTCAAGTCATGGCTTTGGCTCGCTGACAGTGTCGTCCTCAGATTTTCGCCTATATTTTTCCAGGATAGATTTAGTTTCCATCAGCTCTCCCTCTTCTGCTGACGCGTCGTCGAAAAAGTCCACCTCCTTCTTGAAAACGTGTGCAACATCGCTGAAAAATCTGATCTCCTCTTTAGCTGCACGTGAAGATAAAAACACAAACAGCCCCGTCGGTCCATGGATGTGTTCCGACAGGTACCCATACAACATCTTCTCTTCTGATAACCTAGGTATCAAAAGGTCCTCTGGTAACCCCATCCGTTTCCATACGGCCAGTCGTAAGCTATTATTCGTCTGCAAGTGCCTATTCATCGCACTCATAGAAAGCTCTCTTTTCATCATCAGCCCCAAGTCCTTCCGCGGCAAGTCTCTCTGTACAGAGTTGATCTCCTCGTCCTTGCTGTTGGCAATAATATCCATAGCTTTCCTGAAAAGATCCTCAACCAGATACCTGTGTTTGTGCAACAGTCATTCAGTAGAGGGTAGAGGCCACACCATGGTGGCAAACAAACTCTACACCTCTGAGTGATGTATGCCACTCGCCGTTTGTAGTAGTTGACAATAATCTGATGATCTTTCTCCAGGAGCTGCAGCTGCAGCTGCAGCTGCTTCTCCGCATCCTTCTTCTGCAGCTGCAGCTCCTTCTCCGCATCCTTATCATTCAGCGCTAGTGCAACGGCATAGGCGTTCCCAGTTGGAGCTTTAATCTTCAGCAACTCACACGCATGCTTGAGATATGCTGAAGCGCGATCGTGAAATAATGTATCAGCAGCTGTGGTGAAGGAGTGATTGCGAGATGATGCATGAGCAGCTGTGATGAAGGAGTGATTGCGAGATGATGCATGAGCAGCTGTGATGAAGGAGTGTACTCGCGGGTGAAGGCCTGAGAGGCCTGCATGGAGGCTAGTCCCAGCAGCCCAGACGCGGCGGAGCAGTAACTGCATAGCGATAGTTTCGCGGTTTCGCGAGAGGGGTGCTTAGACTGGGGAGGGTTGAGCTTTGAGGTCGAAATCAGAGCTCAAAGAGAACTTCGGCTTGGAATGGACATACTTACGTGGGTACTTGATCATCAAAAGACCGGGTGGTTTTGAGGGCATTGAAATACTTTCAGAGAGGTTTCAAACTACCGCGAAAGTCAAGAGCCACAAACCTTTGCAGACCGCGCCAAAACCGCAGGCCCCATGGCCGGGCCACGGGGGTGGAACAGCCAATCAAAGGGTCTAGTACCGGTATCTTTCGCGTAAATACACAGGGTGTGTGAATGGGGAGGGGGTGGGTAAGTATCGCTCTCGCATGGGTCTTGCCGTCTTCCTTGCAGGGGCCTTGCGCTACTGCTCCTTGTCCTGATCCTTGCTGCCTCTTTCCTTTCCTAGTGTTTTATTGAGGCGGAGTTGTCGGTTTTCTCCTTCTCCTTGTTTGCTCCGGTTTGCCCTTCCTTTTTTAGTCAATAAATCGCAAGTTTGCAGGAAATCGCAATGGCAGCCAGGCCGCCACCAGGTTTAAGCGAGTCGATGATTCATGGACCGACGGGGCTGTTTGTGTTTTTATCTTCACGCACAGCTAAAGTGGTGATCAGAGGTGTCAGAGATGTTGCCTCAGCTGGCGTTGAGGCATTTGTTGGCCCTGGTCCCATCGAAAACCTTGCTCGCCACTGCCTCCTTCTATCACCAGAGATTCGTCAATGCCACATTGCTACACCATCTTAGGGCGCTGCATTCGATCATTATATCAACTGGGGCATCCCATATCAGGAGCAGGCCTTCACAAAGAGGCCCAGCTCTGTGGAGTAATGATAGACACATTCAACCGTGGCACACTGGGAGGGGAGGCCCGAGCGAGAATGATGACCCTTCGATCAATGAAGCCCTCAACGACAACAACCTAGAACCGCATCATTGATTTCAGCAATCAGATCAGCAAGGGACAAGGCTCTAGTATAAAGCAAGGGCAATCATCCGAGGGTATAACGCAGTACAGGGCATTGATGACCTAGACTCGTTCTCTGCGACTGCAAATCCTGCCACCATCCGATGACTCCTTGCCATAGCTCGAGCCAAACAATGGCCCTAATGCGATGCCAGGACATCTCGACGGCATACTTGACTGCATCCGTACCTACGGCGGTGTACATCCTGATCAAGACACCTCCACAGTTCCGTGAGCTCTGCAATATCAAGTCACCATACCTCAAAATCCGCAACAAATCAGTCTACGGTTTACCTAGCAGTGGCAGAAACTTCTGGAAAAAACTATGTCAAGACTTACGGGACTTCGGCTGCTTTCAACCATGCACATCAGATCACTGCTTCTTCCATTATCGGTGATCGTGACAAACAGGAGGGGGAGATGTTGATAGCCTTAGTTGTGGATGCGGCCACATCATTCAAGCAAGCAACAGTACAGTTTTGTTTGCGTCATTCGACGAATTCATGACTAACACAAAAGGGTACAACACGACAACAGACAATGATCTAAGCTTCTATCTCGGCGTCGCATATCAGAAAGACTCTGCAGGCAACATACTATGATCAGTAATCAGCAAGCATATATCGAAAAGTGCCTTGATCCTATTCAAGTCATGGCTTTGGCTCGCTGTCGTCCTCAGATTTTCGCCTATATTTTTCCAGGATAGATTTAGTTTCCATCAGCTCTCCCTCTTCTGCTGACGCGTCGTCGAAAAAGTCCACCTCCTTCTTGAAAACGTGTGCAACATCGCTGAAAAATCTGATCTCCTCTTTAGCTGCACGTGAAGATAAAAACACAAACAGCCCCGTCGGTCCATGGATGTGTTCCGACAGGTACCCATACAACATCTTCTCTTCTGATAACCTAGGTATCAAAAGGTCCTCTGGTAACCCCATCCGTTTCCATACGGCCAGTCGTAAGCTATTATTCGTCTGCAAGTGCCTATTCATCGCACTCATAGAAAGCTCTCTTTTCATCATCAGCCCCAAGTCCTTCCGCGGCAAGTCTTTCTGTACAGAGTTGATCTCCTCGTCCTTGCTGTTGGCAATAATATCCATAGCTTTCCTGAAAAGATCCTCAACCAGATACCTGTGTTTGTGCAATCATTCAGTAGAGGGTAGAGGCCACACCATGGTGGCAAACAAACTCTACACCTCTGAGTGATGTATGCCACTCGCCGTTTGTAGTAGTTGACAATAATCTGATGATCTTTCTCCAGGAGCTGCAGCTGCAGCTGCAGCTGCTTCTCCGCATCCTTCTTCTGCAGCTGCAGCTCCTTCTCCGCATCCTTATCATTCAGCGCTAGTGCAACGGCATAGGCGTTCCCAGTTGGAGCTTTAATCTTCAGCAACTCACACGCATGCTTGAGATATGCTGAAGCGCGATCGTGAAATAATGTATCAGCAGCTGTGGTGAAGGAGTGATTGCGAGATGATGCATGAGCAGCTGTGATGAAGGAGTGATTGCGAGATGATGCATCAGCAGCTGTGATGAAGGAGTGTACTCGCGGGTGAAGGCCTGAGAGGCCTGCATGGAGGCTAGTCCCAGCAGCCCAGACGCGGCGGAGCAGTAACTGCATAGCGATAGTTTCGCGGTTTCGCGAGAGGGGTGCTTAGACTGGGGAGGGTTGAGCTTTGAGGTCGAAATCAGAGCTCAAAGAGAACTTCGGCTTGGGATGGACATACTTATGTGGGTACTTGATCATCAAAAGACCGGGTGGTTTTGAGGGCATTGAAATACTTTCAGAGAGGTTTCAAACTACCGCGAAAGTCAAGCCTCCACAAACCTTTGCAGACCGCGCCAAAACCCCAGGCCCCATGGCCGGGCCATGGCCGGGCTGGTGGCGCCCGGCGCCGAATTTCTCTCCGGTCTGCCTGCTTTCAAGTTTGGCGGCGCTTTGGGTGCATGGCCGAAGGAGGGGGAAAGGGGGCGCAGTTGAGAGGAGAGGAGATGAAGGAGAGGGGAGGGAAGGGAAGGAGAGGGAAGGGAAGGAGAGGGAAGGGAAGGAGAGGAGAGGAGAGGAGAGGAGAGGAGAGGAGAGGAGGAGGAGAGGAGATGAAGGGGAGGGGAGGGAAGGGAAGGAGAGGAGAGGAGAGGAGAGGAGAGGAGAGGAGAGGAGAGGAGAGGAGAGGAGAGGAGAGGAGAGGAGAGGAGAGGAGAGGAGAGGAGAGGAGAGGAGAGGAGAGGAGAGGAGAGGAGGAGGAGATGAAGGGGAGGGGAGGGAAGGGAAGGGAAGGAGAGGAGAGGAGAGGAGAGGAGAGGAGAGGAGAGGAGAGGAGAGGAGAGGAGAGGAGAGGAGAGGAGAGGAGAGGAGAGGAGAGGTGAGGTCAGGAGAGGTGAGGTCAGGAGAGGAGAGGAGAGAGAAGGAAGGAGAGGAGAGGAGAGGAGATAAGGGACACAAGCAAGCATTGTAATGAGTAGATCATGCCGCCCTGCGACTTCGTGATCAGCAAAAATAGCAAAGAATGCTGGGATTGGGTTCGTGCATCCTGCTGCAGCAAGGTTCCTTGGGTTCTATGGAGCTTCTTTTGCACTTAGAGAGTGCAGCAGGGTGTAGTATGTGTCTAACTGATAGATATATGCCAAAGAGTGATGAATTTGTGCTGTGTTCGTCAAAGTTTGTTATTGAACATCTAATATATCAGTTCGAAGCAATTTGTGAGAGGAACTTGCGTGATGCAGAACAATCTTCGATGCCCCTCCTACCTTTTGCTAAACGATGCCTGTTCAGGGATGGAGGATAACGCAAAAGCGAACAAGACAGGTAAGAGTTTACGTTGAAGCCAAACTGTCATTGACCCGTGCCTTCTCCATGCAGAGATTTCAGACTTCGATAGGTTTCTCTACAGATACCTCGGAGCACAGAGTCCCGTGGTGCCTCTCGGTGACCCACCGCTGGCATGCGCAAGTTGCAGCGTCCTTACGAGTATGGGCAGGTTGTGTGATCACTGCAGGCATCCTCCTTTCAGGGTTTCGGCAGTTCCAGAAGGGAAACAAGATGGCTTCGCAAGTTTTCATGAGGGCGCGTGTGGTGGCCCAAGGCGTGACGTTGGGCTTTATGATGACGTCCATCTACATCCGAGATAAGCAGAAGAGGCTGGGCATAGAGCTCTAGCACGTTGGATGGTTCAACATATGATTCTTGTATATTTGTCTCCTTCAGAAGTCACTGAAATCCAAATCGTTCTCCTCCTGTCCCTTCCCGAGCTGCTGGAACCGCTGCAGGCAGTCGTCCGACTGTTGCAGATGCCCTTCGACCTCCTGTAGTGACGTCACCAAAGCCCGAGACTGCATCACGACCCTCGACCTCTGCCGATGGGAAGCGCCCGCTGCAGGGGAAGCAGAAGTGATGCACGGTCCGGAGGTGGAGAATGATGCTGTTGGGCGCAAGCGTCTCAGGTAGGCGGAGCTGAGGGGAAATTCACCTTGACAGCAGGGAGACGATGTCCTCCGGCGACATCTCGCTCCTGTCCTGAGGTCTGCCGCTCACAACACGGGAGTACGCGCTCCCATCAGGAGCCTCTATCCGCTGCTCCACTGCCTCTTCTCCCGCCAGCTTCCCGTCCTCGTCCATGGAGATGCCCCACAGCTGAGGATTCTCAAGACCTGGCGCGATGCGTCATGTCGGCCGAACGCGGAAGAGGGAGGAGGTACAGGGGCACATCACCTGCTGCTCGGTCGAGGGTCTCGCAAACTTTCTGCGCCCTCGAGAGGTCCCGTATGTTCTGGAAGAGCGAGAGGAGGATGAGGAGGGAGAACGTTGCCAGTGCTTACACCTGCTTCGTCTCGAAGTTTGCCTTCTGCCTCGAGAGGAAGGAGTCCTTGAGGTTGGATACGTTCTCGGCCTTACATTCTCAGTCAGACATCTTAGGGACGAAACGCCGTGTTCACCTTGTTTCTTGCCTGCTCCTGGGCTATCCTCCTCGTCTCCTCTTCGACTCCAAGACCCCTCCTGCTTGCCTTCTGGGCGGTCAAGTCGTCTCCTTCCCTCCTCAGCGTCAACAGAAGCATCTACCTTCATGTGAATATCTAGCGGAGCTGCTAGCCCGCTCTTCTCCTTCCCCAGCCCCTGCCATCCTCGTGAGCACGTTGAAGCGAAAGAGAGAGAGGGAGGGAGAGGGAGGGAGGGATGGATGGGAGGAACGGAGAGAGGGAGAGAGAGGGAGGGAGAGAGAGGAAAGAACAGGAGGGAGAAAACAGGATAGAAGGACACAGAATGGAGAAAGGAGGGCAGAAGGATTGAAAGGAGATGAAACACAGGAAAAACATGAAGATTCATAACACCTGGCCCTCCTTGAATCCCATCTTCGACAACTGCCGGCATGCTATAACTACCACCTACCCCCCAGCAGGCGCAAAGTTACCAGCCGGAACCCGATGTTGTCGTTACCGATGGGGTTGCTGAGCCCCTGAGCGCGCCATGTCAGGCACACCTCGCACGCTCTCAGCTCCTGCCTTGTCCAGTGCTTCGCTCATTCTCTCCTTCAACGGCCTCGTCTTCTCTGTGTTCCTCTCCACCTGACCCTTCCAGATCACTCCACCGATGGCGCAGAGCAGGACGCAGCACACCCGTCTGCGCGATGACGCCTCGTCCTGCGGTAGGATGTGGTCTGCCATGTAGTCCTCGATCCCTGCGTGCCGTCGGCACTCGCACGGCACAGGGAAAGGCAAGCTCACCCTCTCCCTCCTCCTGCGCAGTCTTGGCCTTCTGCATTCAGCCATCTCAGCACTGAGATCGTTCAGGAGGTAGAGCGACACCTTGGCATCGAAGGACGGGGTGCTTTCCTTAGCAGCCTCCTTCCTCTTGCCCGCGAATCCCTTGAGCCATGATGGCGCTGGCTTCGACATCCTCTTGCTTCCTCTCTCCCGGCGTTGCTCTCCCCACAACCTCCCTGCAGGTTTCTTCCTGCCTTTACTTGAGCGATTTTGCCTTGTTGAGTGATTTTAGTGTCCCCAGCACGCGGCAAATGCAGGAGGGCGAGGCAGGCGTGAGGGAGGGAGGAGGGAGGCGCATGGCAATGGAGGAGGAGAACGGAAGGAAGGAAGAGGCGAGGGAGGAGGAGAGAGAATGGTGCAGAGACAAGGCTGGTTGCGAAGAGAAAAGCGTAAGCGAGGGGCATCAGGAGCGTGGAGGAGGGAAAGGAAGGAAGAAGGAAGGAGTGGACGAGTACGGAGATGTAGAAAGCAGACCGAATGGAGACTCAGGCCAAGACAGAGATGCACTTGTCTCGCCGCAGAACAATCCTCCTCCCAGCGCGCTTGAGCTTTGTGGAGTGGGCAGGCGAGAAAGGAGGAGGAGAAAGGTCCTGATGAGAGAGTTTAGTGGAGAGTGTAAAAACCAAGCGTCACGGTTTAGCGACATGGAATGATAAGCAAAGTACGAGATAGAGCTTGTTATGTTTCCTCTTCTTGCGAGGGAGGGAGGGAGGGGAGGAGGTAGAGCTAAGGAGGGAAGGATAGAGGGAGAGACCTCACGGTAGATTCATCATTGATCGATTGGAGGGTGGCGGTAGAGTCTTTACGATCGTCTTCGGTTGTCAGGTTGTCCGACAAGAACGTCGACTAGGTTGACCTCAGCGTCATTGTCATGGCAACCGAGGTGGGAAATAAGTGATCGGCTCTTTGTTCTCATGGACTGACATGTTGGACTATCAAGGGTCGAAACTATCGCAAGAAGCATTGCGGTGAGTGCTGCTTGCTGTGACATTGGTATCCAGAGATGTCCTTGCAAACATCTTTTTGCAAACCACACGTTGAGCTCCGAAAGGTTCCTGACATGTGGACTGGCATGTCTGCAGACTCTGATGAGGAGTATTTCAATGAAAACGAAGGGAGTGAGAAGGTGGTTGGAGTTTCTATGAAGTTGTGGATGTGATCGTTTAGTTCTGTCAGAACGGCGTCAAAGGCGGCGACTCGAAAGACAAGTGCTATCGATATTGCTGACCGCTTTCGACCTCGACTCCTGACGTTGCTGTTTGAAGGGCTGAGAGCGACTCTCGCAAGGCGAACGGGTGAGAGGGTGGAGGTTGAGATGAAGACGCTTGCTTGCTGACTGAGAATTGTTGGCTGTGTGCTGTAGCAGCGATGCTAAGGGATCGGAGGGCGATCGGTGAGTTGAAGCTCCTTCATAGTTGTTAGGGATGACGATGTTGGGCAGGAGCAGGCACAGAGACAGGAGTTCTGATAGGTGTCCCGTTAATCCCACTTCTCCTCTCCTCTCCTCTCCTCTCCTCTCCTCTCCTCTCCTTTGATGTTGAAATCTTCCTCGCTCCCTCTGCCCCGCGTGTCGCGTGTCTCTTGTCCTCCGACCCTCATTCTCGGTGGCAGGAGCAGAGACAGGAGCAAGGACAGCAAGAGGAAGAAGAGGAGCAGGAGCAGGAGCAGCAGCAGGAGCCGCAGGAGGAGCAGGTGACAT